>NC_047163.1:24434919-24592419 GCF_009819705.1 Hippoglossus hippoglossus | reverse complement strand
CTTTCTTTATCTTTTAAATTGTTATGAAATAAATAACAAATTTGTTATTAAACATTTTATAGATATACACACAAGTTAGCGTGCATATCAAGATACTTTGAAAATTGTTTTTGAATTTCTATTCTCAAATCTTCCTTTAAGTTTTTAGTTTAACATCGTCGAAAAAACACACATCAGCTTTCCTGCCACATATTAGACGAGGGGATTGATTGACATTATTTAGGTCATATCTGTCTGTTCAATATAAGCTGGGGACAGTTAGCTTAGCTTAGCTTCAAGGTTTTAAACAGGCAGCTAGCCGGCATCTGTCTAAAGTTTAAGATCCACCTCTAACGAGCACTAAGTAAAGGCCGTTTTATGGTCTGTCACCGCTTGTAAATCACTGTCTGGCCGTGTCAGAAAACAAATGGTGACAGTCCACCGTGAGGGGGCATGCTGTTTAAAATATGGGGATAATGATCCCATTAATTGGACTGCAACCAGTTGAACACGTTAAAAAAGTGCCACAAGCCTTTGCATAATAAAGGAAAAATGAGAGCTACATAGAGAAGTTGAATGATTGTCTCTCTCACCTCTGCATTCGGATTGTTGGTTTTCACAGAACAGGAAGTGCCCCCACCCTTCCCCCCTTCTTTTGTGTGATCTGTACAATAAGAGTGGTTTTGCAGAGAGGTCAGTATCTGGTTAAACCTCAGGATGAGGAAACAGCACAACCATATGGGTGTGGAAGTGAAGATAATATCTGGAAGATTATTTCCCCCCCAAAAAGGGCCAGATGTGTTTTTCATTAAATAGGTTCAGTGCAGGATGGAAAAATATTTAACGTGTTACTTTTTGAGCTTTGTTGATTTGTTTTCTTTGGACAGAGTCAGAACTGTTGTTTCCAGTCTCTGTGCGGAGGTAAACTGATCTGCTGCTGGCACACAGTACTCATGGAATTACTGATGTTACATAAGTTCCAACAAGAAAAACCAATAAGTATTTTTCAACTCCTCACTACTCCTCACTACTTCTTCCTTGATGCGTCAATCTTACTTTACAGCAAAAGGAAAACTGGGATAATAGCAGATTATTTGCAAAGCCCTAGCAACTACTGCTTTAGACACTTTATGTGGAAAACACAATATGGCTGTCAGTAGACAAGTTCGCACAGCTACCAATATTCTGATATAGACAATGCATGTATACCTCTTTATCACATTATAACATCCTGTTGGAGTTTTCACAGTATTTTGTGACTACATACAACATACGACACTGCTGGACGTCACATGCCCTGGGTTCAGGTGTAAAAAAGAAGGAAAAATAAAGAGGACTTTTGCAATCTTTTGCAAAATTACACAGAATGCACTTATGGTAGCATCGTGCATTGAATTTCATGATGATGTTTATTAAGAATTCTGGGGGGAACATTGGGTGTATGACATAGTGGACGTAATGTTCACAATCAGACTCTGCTCTGTAACATGTAAACAGGAATATGAATGGAATATTCTATTAGCATCACAACAACACTCTACATCACATAATCGGAGCAAAGTCCTATTTAGTATAAGATCAACAGTCGGATTATTGCTGTCCATGCAAACATAGTAATTGAAGTACTGATTACTGTTGATTGTGCAGCTTTTTAAACTTTGAGAATATCTTGGTATCTAAGGGGACAAAATTTATACTTTCATTCCTGTTTTACATTGAGAACTCACAGTTAAGTCATGATAATCCAACCTCTTTTTCTGGAGTAAAGTTTTGTATAACCCATGAATGGGTTCTCGGCCTTGTACTTTTTTTTCAAAATGCCTCCCCTCCATGACATCATTTGCAAATAGTGTTAATTTCCATTGCTCTGCCTATGAAACACTTATATATGTACCTGTAAAAATTAATGATCTTTTCCAACCCCTAAATTAACTGCTGATAAAATAGTTATCACTTGTTAGATGTAACAAATATGGCTATTAAGGTTGTTGACTGTTGTATAAGCTCGATCATCAAAAACCTTGATTCTTGTCTGACATTCCAAACCATTTTTTCATGTCAGCAATATCACTCATTCTACCATGATGCTGAAGACACAATCTATTCATTTGTGTCTTAATATTGCAGCACCCTTTTCTCTTCACCTTGTTCTGAGCAGCTTTACTCTTGATAAAATAATAATAATAATAGTTAATATTATGATGATGATGATAGGCTTCGATTACATAGTATTTTTCAAATTCCAAATTAGTGTGTTTCAGTGAAAGGTAAATAATGTAATAAAATAAACTAGTCATTAAAATATCAGCAATAAAATATACACACCGACACATACTCACTCTATGCTGGTCTCCAGGTTAGTCTCCCAGATAACAAAAATTTATAATTTGCCACCAGAGCACAGGTTTATTTTTATTTTTCTTATTACATTCAATCATCATTCTAGCACTAGTATATTAATGTGGCTGTTGCATTTTATTTTATGTGCTTGCTGCATTTTTTGTTGCTTGCACTCTGTTTTGGAACCATGCTACATGGTGATTCAGCACTTTAAATAATATTGATCGATTGATTGATTGATTTGCTCATATATTTTACTAGCACAGGCAACACCTGCCATCTATAAGAGATGCAGAATACACAATACCTTGGTTGTGGTCTTTGCTGTCTGTACATGATTGTAATAGCATTTTGATCCTGGGTTGCATGTGCATCTTGAGTCACCAACAGATGCTGGTCTGACACCTGACAAGGTTTTAATTCTAGAGACCTTTAGTTAACATATCCAGCTTTCTTAAACAAGGATGTGCCATTTACAAGGAAAACCGCCGATCTATGTAACTTAAGAATAGTAGAGATCACCATTGAAACTAAAAGAGACTGAACACAACATTATAATTATGCAAACGCACATGCAAATACATCGAGTTCAAATCTGACCCAAGTGCCCCCTGTCAAGACAGCATGGTTCAGCGGATATGTAATAAATAATTATAACCCCAAGGTTAACATAAATACCAACTTCGTTCTCCCACAAGTTGCGTGACCTTCACGCTAATGAAGCTGCTTTGCTGAACAAGAAAGAGCTGGAACGAGGATCCTGTTTCTGAAGTTTCTTTCATCGGCCTCTTCTCTCTGAGTCACACACTCCCCTACATCTTCCTGCCTTTGTAAACGCTTATCTTCATGCTGGAAAGAATCCAACCTCCTGCTTTTCAAATCACTTGGTTCTCAAATCAACAACTTCTAACACTGTAACATTTAAATTGCATCGCCAACACTCCCAGAGTTTTACTCCGGGGCCTTACTCATCAACAGGGAAATATGAGTGTGTCTCATTGTCTTTCCTCACCCACAGAAGCAGCTCTGCGGTAACAGGCTTGTTTTTCTAACCTTTAACACTATTACCTTCCCTGCCCATCTTCAGGGTCAGAGGATAATGATGACGCAGAACTATGAGTGTGTGTCCTTATTCTTCCAAACACCACAACAGAATAGGTGCATAACTTGGCTTGTTGTGACACCTAGTGGAACACCTTATAACTGCAAGGCAGAACGCTGCACATTGATGTTGTGCCATATTGTCGTTAATGTGTATCCGTGGCGCCAACACCTGTCTTACCTTTGATGTGTGGCACACAGGAGTGAAACTGGGGCGTTCCCTTGGCGATGAGCTGAATATCAGGTGCAAATTTCACATTTTGCGAGCACAAAAATGTCGTCCAGAGAGAACATAACAATTCATATATTGTTTTTATTTGCATTTTACATGGTGATTAACACAACAGTGCCATTAAGTTTCTGTGTGTTCCAAGCTCTGAAGAAAAGGGGAAAAAAGAGCTTACTTGCCCCAAACATCTCAAGCCACATTCAAATACAGAACACTGAATTCAAACAACTTTATTTTGTGTAATGAACATTTTCTCATATACCTTTATTACATATATATTTTTTTAGAAACTGACTGCAATTACCTTATGCCATAATAAAGTAAAATAAAATAGAAAAGAAACAGAACATTGCTGTGTCGTAATCCATGATTGAGTCTTAATTCCCTGCGACAAAGGGAAGTACAAACATGATAGTTACATTTGCAGATTAAATCTTTAAATTTTGACTGGTATAAACTCGATCTTATGGATCTGCTGACTTTACAACATTCTACTGTAGAAACATCATACTATATTTACACACTATGGCGGAAAAGAAAAGAAAAAAATAATCTCAACTTAAAATAGAGTGTCACCGCTGTGACCACAGCTCAGTGGAAAGTAAGAAATGATGTTTTCTGTCATGTATCTCATGCCTCATGTATGTATGTTTTCCCAGGTAGGTTAATAAGAACAAACAGAATCTTATGAGCACACACGCACATAAGCCAGTTTTGTACAGTGAAACAATTATGTTTTGAGGCAATGGTCAATAGTAAAAGCTGCTTCTACAGTCTTCAGTAGATATCAGGTGTGTCTACAGGGGGTAGGCTGGCTGATGGTCTCTATGAGCAATGGAAACACAACACTCCCTCTTCTCTGCTTCATGGATAAGATAGATCTCCATGGCTTTTATATATAAGTGGTTGTGGTACATTAGTCAGTGCTTATTAGCTGGTTTTAATATGCATGGACACGCTCGGACATCCACATTAGTGAGGTTTGCCTCGTATGAAAATCACCTGAATGGTACCAAGGCTGAAACAATGAACGATCAATTCACTGCCCTTTTAAAGTCTCTCCTCACGCCATCCGCCTTGATGCGCCGCGTTCTACCCATCATGCATCCCAAGCAGGTTAAATTAAATGCTGAGCACAATCTGACGATATTCGACCCCGCTCTGGTTGTGTGCCAGGGTCTCCTGCAGCAAAAAGGCCCCACATTTGAGTTTGTCTGAGAGTCTGCCCAAGGCCAGCCTCGCTCTGCCCTGAGGTGTTTCTTTTTTATTCCTTTTTTCATTTCGATTTTTTTAATGAGACACACTGAGACAGACAGACTTACTGGAATAGACGTGTAGCACAGACTTGCTCTCATGCAAACTGATTGTGACGTGAGGAACTGTTTAGCCACAGCTACCAGATCGTTCACGTCTTGTTGCTGCAAGATAGCTGTAGCCGATAAACTAGCATTCTTACTAGGTAGCCTGCAGAGATACCAAGGCAGTACAGAAGCATCCGGAGTCCAGTTAATCTACATAAGAAGAGGTACACCAGAGGGATTTCTTCTGTTGTAAATATAAATGTGACAAGATGGTGGAAGCATGAGGACAGGTAGCTTTCGGTATTCGTTGTGACTGATAGAGATGACAGACGAACTGGCATTACCAACACCACAAAGTCACACAGCCTTGGTCTCAGAAGCATTGTACAATGAAAACACTGGGAACAAGTCTTTTAATGTATGATGACATAGGATGACATTAATTACACGTGTGTTTTACAGTACTAGTACTATCTCGGCTTGGTTGTTAGAGGAGCGGAGACGTGAACACACATCCAGTTGTGGGGCTGAGCTGGGCGCCAGAGTCCGTATGCTATTAGTCACCTTTACAGCGGGTCAAAAAACAAAATGGCGAAAGAGAAGGCAGCTAATAGTGCACAGTTTCAGCAATCCTCATCACAGCAGCAACGACCTTTGAGCTGTTTCCTGGAGGAATTGCACTGTTGTTGTGAGTACCACAAAATGTCGACCCGGTACTACTCACTTTGTTCATAAAGAAATACATTTGTTGACCAGCTGAAGTATTGGCAAAGGTTTGAAGCAAGGATTTGCTCTAAGAGATGTAATGCAATGGTTTTTCTTTTGTTGAAGGAGCCCATCAGTACAGTGGCCTCAAAGGCCATTGAGGGGAATAGACATTGTTTGCTTTCTTTGCTGCTCTCATATTAAGTCCTGGTACATGGACAAGCATTACAGGTTCAACATAATATTCCATTCCCTGTATTTCTGTAAGCCAGCACTTGTATCATCTCAAGATAGGTGCAAGAGTAGCTGCACAAAACAATTTCCTTTTTACCTTTGTTTGAAAATATCAATGTATAATGGGCGTCAGTTCACGTTACAGAACAGGGTCACCAGTTCGAAAGATCTACAGGTTATTCATCCGCAACAAATTGCTACCCTATTCAGAAACATGGACACACTTTCATATAGTCTGAGGAGATTGGATTCAAGTATATATATATACACACACACACACACACACACACACAACTAAAATGAATGAGGTAAAGACAGAAAAAAATAACCTCAATATCAATATATTATGAATTTTCTGTATCATTTCATATTAAAACACACAAAGTTCTTTGAAAGAGAGAAAAAAAAACTAAAAAGTAAGTCATTCATTGGTGTCATACTTTTTTTTTTTAATCCAAATACCAGCAGAATAGGAGAATGATCCTAAGACTCATGAACTAAGAGCAAACGCGTCTCATGGTAGAGTGTGTGGAGCTGAACGCGGCGCCGCCCGCCGTGGAGCGGAGACAGGCCACGCAGAGTGGCCGGTGGGTCGTCGCACAAGCAACATAGGCTGCAACAATCTCCTCGGTTTCCTGTTGTTTCAGTGGCAGAGCAAGTTGCCTTATCATAGAGAAATACAAAATTTTACTATGTACAGCACGTGTCAGTATAACCTACTCTGTTTTTCGTTATTTGAAGGGAGAGTCCGGCTGAAAAACTAAGGAGGAATATTTTTGGAGTAATGGCGAGTGGTTAAAAAACCAGTGAATGAGGACGTAGAAATCCATCAACAAATTAATACCAACATTTCTTCAGGTTCGTTCTCCACGTGGTTTAGCTCTGTAGGACCAAGTCGAATCTATTCGCTTCATCGTCAATTTCTGGGCTGGACGGCGACAACCCAAGTGACTGCTGCATCTAGGAACAACTTTAACGACTGCTGTGTATCTGTGTTTCGCTTTAGTAGCTTCAGATTACGGTTGTACAGACTTTAATATCAAGACTTAATCTCATTACAGAATCAGCTGCTCCTTTGATTTCTGCACCTGTTAGTTTCAAATCTACAGTGTATGTATATTTGGCAGATACTTTGCATGTTGCACATTAATGCACTGGTTAAACACTCGGTTAAATCTACAA
This sequence comes from Hippoglossus hippoglossus, assembly GCF_009819705.1. Classification (NCBI taxonomy): domain Eukaryota; kingdom Metazoa; phylum Chordata; class Actinopteri; order Pleuronectiformes; family Pleuronectidae; genus Hippoglossus; species Hippoglossus hippoglossus. Next base: position 24,585,348 of record NC_047163.1, on the reverse strand, counting down.
TTAACATAAAGGGAGTAAGAAGAAATATATGTCTTCAGTACGTCTAGAGACAAGTGATTGTTGGCCTCTCTGTGAGCGGAGCGCCTCTGCTTTCATTCGCATGAAGACAAAAAATACAAGAAATCCCAGACCCGATCCAGACCCCAAAGACGAGATATAGCAGAAACAAAGAAGTGCATACGAATCAAAAAGAGCAATGCATTTCTTTAAAAGAGCACTGTTTGCTTGTCCTGTCCTTCATTTCACCGTTTCTGGCGTTGTTCTTAAAAACATTTGACTGGCAACCCCCGTCGCTTTTCGTCACATCTCTAAGCAGTGCTTTGAGAGCATGTAAGGTTTTTCATATCGTGATGCAAACAGTCTAGAAGGGCGGTAGAGTTGGTAATAAGGTAGCAGTAAGGATGTCGGTGAGCTGGAGAGAGGGAGGAGGCGGAGGAGGACGGAAGGAAGGAAGGGAGGAAGGAAGGAAGGAAGGAAGGAAGGAAGGGAGGAAGGGAGGAAGGGAGGGAGGAAGGGAGGGAGGAAGGGAGGAAGGAAGGCAGTGATGGGGGAGAGGAGGAGGAGGACAGTGGTATTAACACTTGAAAAAAAGGCAGGCGATGGAGGCCAGCAGGAGCCACAGTGATCGAGAAACGCAGGCGGCGCCGTTGATATCTCGACCTGTCCCAGGTCCTGCAGAGAGAGAGAGAGAGAGAGAGAGAGAGAGAGAGAGAGAGAGAGAGAGAGAGAGAGAGAGTGAGAAACTAGAATGAGATTTAATTTGAAAGTCACAATAAAAAGCCATTGAACACAATGAGGTAACAGCCCTTTTATAAGCAATTTACTTGTATTCATAAATATACATGTGTATATATATATATTTTGTGTTGCTCGTCTGTGTTTCTACAAAACCAAATAGTTTTTAGTGTTAATCATAATAACAAGGTAGCAACCAGAGTGACAGAAAGCTTGACCAGACGAGCAGGTCCACTCTCTCACCACTCTTTTGAAAAAGGATGACAGATATTTGGATATCCTCCATTTTGGTTTTCATTCAGATGAGGAGGTTGACGAAAAAAAAAAAAGGAATGATTATTCTGGTGCTATAAATTACACACTTGTTTACATTTGAGTCAGCAAAAATTTAAATATAACAGTGATGTGTTTAAATGAGCTCCAGCCTGTCCAATGATATAACTGACGACAGAGTGCAGGCGGTGTTAGGAGACATCTTGTGGTTGTGTTGTGCTATTGACTGCCTTACTGTGATGGAAGCTACGGCCCAATTCATAATCCAGAAGAGACATAAAGTGGAGAAAATGTGGAGGCTATAGAACTTGGTGCGCTGCAACTTTCGACAGCAAGCAAGCAAACAGAAAAAAGGGCGTAGAGAAACCATCTTTGAAGAGAAAACTCAAACAAAAACAGAAAACCCAATACAGCGGGACACAATGATTTGCTTTGAGGTTCATTTGTCACCGGTTGGGGGCTCATGACATTAATTATTAAAAAATTTAAAAAAAACATAATATCTAAATCATGTAATTAGCGAGTTGGAACTAAACTAACTTTATTTAGGTTTCTCCTTTTCACTAAGTGTTTGGCATGTGTTTTTTTTTAATAGACGCAGTATAATGAGCTCGCTCTGCTCTCACCATAGAGATAAGAGCGTAAAAAGTCAAAACTCACATTACATAGGATGTAACCTTTTTCAGTGGAGTGATGACTGCATCTCTACATCAGCGGATCATGAAACAAACAGCCGCAGGTGTTGTTATGGAGAAATAAAGAGGCAATATAACCTATTTCTGTGACAATCACAAGGATAATTTGAAATTGATGAGACAATACAGTCACTTATCAACCAGATTTCTGCTACAGTGAGTTTCAGTGCATAGTTTTGCTGTCTGGTAACTGAAAGCTCATATTAACACTCAAAACTTGCCTTTTTAAACTTTAAGTTTAATCTCTGTCACTAATGCCTTGATATGAGAATTCATGTTTTATCCTTTTTTCTTTTGCTGTATTTGTTCCTTGTCGCCCACCCACTTTTAATCCAGTATTTTTCCTGCTGCTTTTTCTTAATCATTTATCTGTGTAATGTGTCTTTGAGTGCCTTTAAAAGCACTAAATAAATAAAAAACATATAGAATTGCCTTATAATAAATATATGATTATATATTCCACCAGGTTCTGTCGGTTGTATAAAGCTGCTCTGTAACAGCTGGATGTGTAAAGAATCCAAATGTTTGATAACAAGGTTGCCATGTCATCTTGATAATGATATGTCAATGCTGTGTTATCGCAGATTCATTTAAATGAGACAGTTCAACACTTTTTAAATATGAGTGTAGCCACGACAAGCCACGAGAACCATAAAGCATATGACAATAGCAGCTCTACTCACTATAGAGGAAAAGGCTGGCATTCTGGACGCCCAGTCGGTTTGAGGCCACACAGGTATAGTTCCCATAATCCTCTTCGGTGACATTGGCAAGCATGAGAATCGTGGTGGTGCCAAGGATTTGGATATTGATGCCCTGGGCATTGGACAGCCTGGGGAGGACAGACAGACAAAAGTGAGGAGAAGTTAAGGCAAATTATAAAGTGATGAAAATCAGAGAACGTGACGCCAGAGGGGAGTCAGGGACATTTTTGGAGAAATAATAAAAGTCTGGTGCTTCGGTGCAGGTAAAAGTGAAGGGGAAGAGTTTAATTAGCTAATAAATTATTCTGAATTTCTACCAAAAGATAACGTACACCTAGCACTTAATTTGATTTGGACTTGATTTTCAGCCTTAAAGCAGGACAGGATTCAACAGTTATCTGAATGTGTGTAAATGCAGCACAATGTGCTGCTTCTATAATGTACTGTCATATTAAATAGATTCATTTAATACTCTTTACAAATTCATTTTGTCAGCATGGCACATTTCTGCTTATTCTTATTCATGAATAAATCATAATGTATTCTACTTAATTTCAATGTGACAGTTTCTGCTAAACCTTGAGGTGGACATTTAAATACAGCCGAGCTTCATGATAATAAATGAAAAGCAGATCTAAACCACACAATCACACAAGCAAAAAAAAGCACACGGTAACAACACAAGTGTCAAAATTTACTGTGTGATGGTACAGCTCTTTAGTTGCCTAATAACATTAAATTTATACTTTTGTGCTGCCAGCCACTTTGCAATAGCAGGGGTCAGTGTCAAATAAGTGAAATCTCTGAGTGTAGGACTCATGATTATGAAGAGCCTCTCTTTTTCTGCCAAAAACCTTTTTTTATTCATTTCAGCACCTTCGACACAATGCTGCATTTAGCAGAAAAATAATCCTTGACCTTTGCAGTGTGATGCAGTTTTCAGAAAAAGGCAAGGCCACTGTCCCTCTCTACTTTCCTTTAGGTTTGCAGAACTTTAACAAATGTCACGTCAAAACAGGATATAATCATTGCTTATAGGAACTGTTATAAGGAACTGTTTACTTATATCTGTACGACAGACAACATGATTTTGCTCTATTGTATTTCGACAAATTACTATTTGTCCTTTGTTTCCTTCCATCAAACCAACAGGATCATTGTCATCCCACCGCCTTGGGAAAAAGATTAGTATGCTGCTGAAGTCCTACTCTTAATGACAACCTAACTTCTGACAATCAATTATGTCAACCTTGAATCTCTTTCACAGCAAATGAATCAATACAACTTGCTGACTCAGCCTGTACGTCGCTGGTGTTCCTTACATCATCACATCAGAATAAAACTCTTTTAATAACACGCCACCCATAATGGATTCTGCTTGTTCTGGCCTGATTGAGCCCTCTCCTATCGCGAATGACGCGGAGTCCATTTAAGGCGCCTCAACTTAATCCTGCTTAAGTCTGGGTAATGTGGTAACCGGAATTTGAGCAGGGGATCGGGAAGTTTGTGCTGACACATACTTGGCTGATAGAGGGTATTAACATAAAAAGGAAAATGCACATCATGGCGCAGCATAATTTGGCGAGCTGGGGGAGTGGGGAAGTTGATAAAGTGCTGAGGTGCTTCCCATAGGGACACCTTGGGAACAGTGTGTGTGTGTGTGTGTTTGCATCTGAAAGCGAGAGAGCGGGAGAGGGAGAGGGAGAGAGAGAGAGAGAGAGAGAGAGAGAGAGAGGGCAAGTGTTACGGCGGTGTCCCCACTCTGTCTCCAAGCAAACCCCCCTCCAACAATAAGGCCAGCAGCAGATATATTCTCCAGTGTCTTCAGGAGAAGTGAGTGTACTGTTAAAGAGGCCGGCCCACAGAGAGCACTGAGAGAGCCAGATAATACACAGCGCTGCAGGGAGCCAAAGGCTTCTTTTTACTGTAGATTACAGCGTATGATTGTAACGCAGCAGCCGGGGTAAACAAACCAACCCGGACAGGTCAAAAGAGGTAGAGCTCTCTTTTATTTTCACTGTGAAGTATTCTTGGTTGGCTTTACTCGCACAGAGGGCCAACACTTTCAGATGCACTGCAGCAAAAGAACTGGAAAGTAAAGAAGCAGTAACTGGATCTTCTTTTCTACGACCATTTATCAAGTTCAACCTTTTTGCTGCCTATTGTAAGTTTTGGCACAGGCAGCCATCTGCAGCCTGCAACTTCCCACACTTTAGATTTCAAGTTCAACCTCAAATATGCCTGTGTCACTGTCATCTTCTTCAGCTGGCATAACAGACAGGAAGTTGGCACACATGTGCATGACGACCTGTTGGTGAAGTACTTTTGACACTGGACTTCCTTCGTCACAGACAGAGGGCAGCAGTGCTCTACTGGCTATCTTCGGTGATCATGCCTTCATGCATTGAGGCGATCTACTACATTAAACCCTCGATTGAAATGCTTTGACCCCTCTGTTTGGAGGAGGGCACGCGGTGTGTGGTCACAGGGCTGGCGGAGATGAAAGACCGGAGCAAATCATCAGAGGGATAGATTTGATTCTGCAGTTTGGGAGCATCTAAAGTAGGTTATCACTGCCAGAGAAAGTGACAGACCTGTTATGATTCAAGGCTGATGATAAATTAAATCAAGAGCCCTGCTGAGACTCATAACCCGGAGATGATTGAAAACGGTCCGGCTGCGGTGACAGCCATGTATCAGCTGGCAAAACAACAAACATAAATGTCTGTCAGGCGGGCTGACAGCTCATTTTGAACATGGATGGAGGGATTTACGGCACACACAGCAGGAGAGACAGCCTAGTTTAGAGGATGCGTTTGTAAATAGATGGCGATTGATTGTACAATCAGATGACTTTAGCATAACAATATCGTCTGATTCACAGTTTGATCCAAATTCCACGAGTGAGAGGAGACAACCAGAGCGGGGGGGGGGGGGGGGGGGGGGTCTGCCGCGCAGTGACAGCGATCAGTCGTGAGCTATCAACCAGCTGCTTTAAGACCACGATGGATCGGTCCACTGAGGCCAATTAGGAGTCTAAGTGATGCAGAGTCTCTCAGATCCTCGTGGAGACAGAGATGCTGTGACGCTGCGTTTCATTTATATTTCAGAGCATGAGGTAAATTTGATCTGCTGAGGATATGAAGACTGACAGACGATGGACATGAATACGATCAGGTGAGTGAAGCGTCTCCACTCAGAGGAGGAGAGAGGAAAACAAGCTCTGCAGTTGTCTCTGTGTTCACCAGGTTTGTGCTGCAGTGTTTACTCCCTAAGTTTGGGCAGGTAAGAGCAAGGTTTTTTTCTTTTTTCAACTTGAGCCTATAACTGGGCCAAAACTATGAAACCTTAATTCTCTTCCAAGACCGCCACAGTGCAGTTTATTTAGGGGAAACAATAGAAATGGAGGGTGAGAGGTTTCCAATATGAACAGGATTGGACCTGGAAATAACAGTGCTTGGAGTACAGGAATTTATTTTACTAACTTTCCTTCATCAAAGAAATCTGAAACAAAGGATATTAACAAAAGCAATTAACCCGAAATCAGATATAGTGAGACTTTACTAATATAATCCTAGATCTGAAAGGTGTCAGTAAATTAAAATACTTGTCAAAACAGTGAAGAAGCTTTAATACAACAAGCAGCTGAAAAAAAAATTCTGAAAAGTAAGTTGTAAGTCTAAAAAGGCATAAATTACAAATTAAAGGTCTATATAAATTTTGGTTTAAGACTGAAATGAGTAGTGACGACCCTAATCCATGAATTCTGACACGTTTCTCCTCACTTGTCATGTGATTTCACCAGTGTGGACGACAGGGCAGGTGACTGCTCTGACTGATAGACTGCTAATTAATTCAAATTCAGAAAGTAAACTCAAAGTGGTCACAAATGTGTATAACGTGATCTACCAGTGGAGAATTCAATTTACAAATTTTTAAACTTTTGGGAACATGTGCACAACTGTTTTAGGAAATACATACATCACAAACTAAATGTTGATATTTTACCTGCGTGAAGACTTTTAATTTCAACTTCACATATGTAATAATGTTTGTTTTCATAAGAAATGTCCTATTTATAAGTGTATACAAATATTTTCGCCATTTTATTAATAGTCAAATGTGTGTGCACAGAACGCCCTATATATGCAGGGATCAGCTTACATGTGGGTGTGGACTTTAGAGACTTTTTTAGGGACATCTGGGCTTTTGGTGAACTTGTCTGTATTTTAAAATCATTGTACACATTTGTAAATCTTATTTTCCATCATGTAATTCAAATTTGTCACCTTGGCTCTCAATGACAGTAACTTTTATATTAGCATCAATGCCTTTGTTGCATGGAAGTAGATTCTCATGACTTAATCGCTTGAACAGCAAGAACATCACGGACATGTCATCATCATAAGCTCATGACTTTCATTTGGCGGCAGCATGTAACATGTCAGGTGGAAACATCGAAACATGAGTCATGGTCAAACGTTACCTATTGAGACTTGGCTACTCAGTTAGGATTATACTAGTTAGAAATGTCAGCTGGAAATGTAAAAGTTTCCATCTACAAATAAGAACACTGCTCCTATCTACGTCTGTCTGAAATAAAGAACCCATGATTTAAAAAATTACTGCCTGGTGTATGTATCCACATATTCTTATGAAACACCCACCGTAACTAACATCTTCCCTTTGTGCTTTACAGTGTAGATTTCAGGGTGTCCACTGATCTGTGTTCTAATGAGTTTAAACTCATAAGGCCCAGGGGCAAGATCCAAACTTAACAATCAGGTAAATAAGACCCAACAGGCGAGAGACTCTTGAGGAGCAGATCTATAAAATGAACTGGCCAAGCAAGGATAAATGATATTATTACGGTGAATTATCATCATCATCCAAGGAGAAAGTGCAACAGCACGGGCACAGAGAGAGAGGGGGACTGTGAACCGGCACATAGCCAAAGTTCTCCAGGGGACAAAACAACAGAGATAGATGGAGGCTGGAAACAACAGATAATGCAAAAATATTTCAACAACCATAAATCTTTCTCTTCAAGCACTGACGTGATAGGCCTATTACTTCAGATACCATATCTGTGATAACACTTGTGACACTCCTCCGATATTTTCCTCCAGATCTTCAGTGAACTTTTACTGCTGTAGTTTGGGTGCGAGGGAAATTGCAGATCACGACGCTTTGCATGTGCAATTCTTTTTATCCAAAGCTTTTTCATTCGAGCCCCTCAAGTCCCAAAATGACTCAGGTGGTGAGTTTGCCGCAGGGCAGGGAATCTCTTTTGTTATTAGCTGGTGAGTGTTGAAATGCAGGTTGCCCTTGGATGTCATTACACTTCGATCTTTTCCAAAGTGTTTCCCAGATACATGCATGACACTTAGATTGATAGCTTTCCGATGAACATCAGTGTGTGACCACACAGTTTGCTGACAGCTACAGTGCAGGAAGCCTGATTTCCATTTCAGTGGAATTACTTGCAGTGTGAGAAAAGGATTACTGGGACTATAGTTTCAAAATTGCATGCAGAAGAATGTCAGATCAGTTTAACTTTTCGTCTTTTCAGAAGAACATCACAGAATCCACTGCCGACTGACTCTGCAATGTACAATTAACAATGGAATAACAGCCTAGCGAGTGATTAAGTGGGTGATTAGTCATTATCATACTATACAGATGATGTCATCAAATGAACACTGGGCTTGACAATGGGACCACTGTGAGGGCAGATCTGACAGGGCCAACAAAGAGACCCATTACAAGCACTTGTTGAAATGACACTGTCTGGCACAGAGAATAAAGAGATGAAGCAGTACATTTTGGTAGATGGGGAGGAATCTCAAGGAAAAAGATTGTAGGAAACCTCTGACCTAGGACTTATCTGTGAATAACCACAGGCAGTTGTGTTGTTTGGAAACAACTTCAATATTAATGCTCATATTCACCAAAGGCTGGGACACAGGGAACATTTTCAAAATAGTTTTCGGTTCAGAAAGCATTGCTACATTACTTGTGGCTTAATCAAGCTCATAACAGGAAAAGTTACGGGTGTCATGGCTGCACCCAAGTTTACTCAGTGTGAGTCGCTTTATTCAAGTCGAAATGGGGGCAACATACAGGCCCTCTACATAAATCGATTTCAGACAAGTCATTGCACGTCTGAAAGCAGTTTTCCAGTTGATGTGGTTGTTTGTGATACAGGAGGTAAATGGCCCTGTTTAGTAGCTTGTTTGACTAAAGCATAATTACCTCACAAATTACCTTGAATCAGTGGGTTTCTGGCTCCATTCGATGTACTACGAGTGTTTGTAAATCCCTTCCATGGTCATTTGACTTTGACGTGTCCCAGACTAATGAAGTCAGTGAGGGTTGACCGTCTTTCTGAGGCAGCGTGAGGCGTGCAGCATGTGGCGGTATACAGGTGTCTATTTGTGACATTGCTGTGGGAAAATGTACAGTAATGATCTAAATGTGCTTTGAGTTTTACCTTTTTTCGTCCCTGTACCATTCGAACTCTGGTGTGGGCACAGCGGTGGCGTCACACTGCAGCGTCCCCATGCGGCCCACCTGAGTCTCTGAGCTCTGGGTTTTCTTTATTGTCGGAGGATCTGTCAAGACACACAACGACATGACATGAGTCAGGTGATAAAACCAACAACGAATCCCCTCTCACGCACGGTAAGAATCAAGTGACATGCCATCCCACTGCTGCTGCTGTCTTATTTTGCGATTGTGTTTCCTATCAGTTTCCCTTGAAACACTTGGATCGAACTTAATGACTGAACAGGATTATTGATATGAGCCTGGCACAGAAAGGGAAAGAAAAGAAATACAAAAAAAATATTATATCTTGGACAAACTCAAGTAATCAAGGGTTTCTGCTTTGAGCTTCTTTTTACAGTGTAAAGTTTCATTTCAGTTAAAGGCCATTCATCCCCAAGAAATCAATGTTAAATACATTAGGGGACAAAAGTTCAAATTCATCAAGTTGATAACATTCATCATATACTTATAAAGATTTCTGCAAACATCGCAATGGCCAGGAATATGTCCCGGGTGGATTAATGTTCATTTTCCATTTTGGATCCAACCATAATAAATGATTTAATATAGAATTGTTCATCATTTATTTCCGGCACTCAGACTTGGCTTAAGTACGCTTTGGGCAAACGGCCATACATGATTTGTTCACATCAATGAGGACTGTGTAACTCCTCTGGGGGGCGTGGTTGGTTTGCGATGTCTCATGAGCTGTTCATCAATCCTCAGCGACATATGTTGGAGCTCATCAGATCGGAACGTGGGCCCTGACAAGATGTAATTAGGTGATCTTGTTTTGAAAGTGTCTCTTAAGGATGATGTGCTAGGCCTATGCGGAAAATTACCATCGCATTGACAGTCATAATCAAACTTACAGAGCTTTCCCTTTCTGCCTGGATACGTCTTGAGAGGACTGACAGGTGCTCCAAAAACATTCAGGATACAGCCTCCCCTCCCCTCCCCTCCCCGAGCCCCCAGCCTTCCTTCACACATGCTATTCTACACGTCTCTACCTGTAATGCCAGCCTTGACTTTCTCGTGCTTTTATCTGTTGAGTGTATCATCTTGTGAAATGCCTGACATAAAACGTGACAGGAATATTGATCAGTGAGTACTACAGCGTCCGCTGCACACAGCCATTACTTACAGTTCACAACCATATTGACGTATTTGACATCCGGCGTGGCGACGTCGTTGCTGGCCTTGCATTCGTAACGACCCGCCTGGTTTCGCATGATACCTATAATGTCCAGGTACTCTTCTCCGTCCAGCGGCTCTGCTGTAGGGAGGTGAAGAAGTGATAGAGGGACACAAAAGGGAGGGGAACAAAGACAGAGAGAGAGAGAGAGAGAGAGAACAGGAGGTGGGAGAAAGACAACGTTAATGTTTGAGCTCATATCCGGAGCGATAAAATGTTCATGAATTTCAACCTCACTTTTCATATGGACTCTGACCAACATTGTCTACAGGCCATCAGTTTCAATAAAAGTGAAAATGACAAAAAGAAGGATTGTGTTGGATAAGAACTGGATGCAGATGAAGAATTTGGGAAAATTGATGCCACTCTCTTATCATCCGTTAGTTATAAAGCTACAGCCAACAGTCAGTTAACTTAGCTTAGCATAAAGACTGGAAATAGGGGAAAACATTTTCTGTTAAAATAGTCGAAAATTAATGCCAACCTACTTACCACAATAACTAACACCCACTAATTGATATATTATGTCCATCTCCACCAAGGAGACAGTGTTTTTGTCTGTTAGTTGGCATGATTATGCAATAACTACTGGACAGATTATCACAAAACGTGGTGACAGAGTGTGGATCAGCAAAGAACCCAATAATATTTACAGATCGATGGGTAGTTATAAGAATTTGTTTAATTTTTTATTTGACATATGCAAGATAGGACATTTTTAAAGATGTTCGTTAATTTCTCAAAAAGATATTCATGAGTGTGAGCAAATTGGTGCAGATCCAAATAAAAATGTGCTGGACAGCTTCTGTGGCCGTTTTCAGACAGGACCTTCAGAGGATGTCCCCGCGAACTGGGTCCTGACTTTTAATTCAGGCGAGGGCTGGCACAGCAGGCGGAGGCAGGATGTAACGTATTAATTACACTGCGGAGATGAAATGCTTTTGTTTGCAGCACATCAACAACGGCACTTATCGCCAAAAGCTCCCTTGACATCTTCGTCTGTCTTTCACCCTGATATTTGTTTCTTTTTTTCATTATTAATCGCATTTTAGAAAAGTCATCAAACCAACCACTCGCTCAAAAGTCCACACAACAGCTCCTTCAGACATTGTGTGGACTTTTTATCAGGGGACTCGCTGGATAAAGTCAGAAAGCAGCTTTTGTCAAGGTTTGAACCTTGTCCTTGATGCTTTTGTGATTTGTCTGACATCTTCCCAGATTTATGAAATATCAGTTTCTGTAGCACTCTGATGCTATAGAAACTGAATGAAATGACAATACAGTAAAAAAGAAATTCTCAGAGCTGTCATGATACAGGGGTAAATCTGGCTTCTTCTGAGACTTCTGCTATTATTCTGCCACCCACGTCAGTTTGGCTTGACGACTGTGGGAATGGAGGACACGCAGATACAGTAATAGAAGGAAACAACCTGATCCAGCTTTAAAGGGGACATAGCATGCAAATTCCACTTTGTTAGTGCTTCTACAGGTTAATGTGGGTATCTGGCATGTCTACCAACCCAAAAACTCTGGGAAAAAAACACTCGCGCGTTTTGTTATGGTTCCTCTAAGTCATAAACGTCATGCTTGAGCGACTCGATTGAGCTTCCTGGGTTTTGTGTCGTAACAAGGCACTGGAAGTCTCCCTACATGGCCTTGGCCCACCCCCCACCTCATCCCCCCCCGTCCCCCCACACTCGTTACGACGGGTTTACACCGGACGCAGCGAGGCTGAGAGGCAGCGCAGCGCCGTTCTCCAGCACGCAGCCGCCTGGCTGTTCACACGGGACGTGCATTTCTCCACGCTGGTCAGCCCCATAGACTGTATATATAAGGTCAGCCCGCGATTCTGCTTTCTCCGCTTGTTGTTGTACCCGTTGAATGTCGGGGTTCGGGGGTAAATGATGGTCTTCATAGCCGCCCCCCCCCTCTCTTTCTCTCTCTGTCTGTCTGCTTGTGTGCTTGTAGTGGATGGGCAGAGGGGGACATTTAATTATGTGATTGGGAAAATTAAAACTCCAGGACAACAGAAGGGGAATACAAAGTATGGGATGCATATTTGATAATTTATATCATATAAAATATGTAATTTATATTGTTTAAAATCATGGGGGGAGAGGGGGGAGGGGGGAGCTGGCTCATTAGCATTTAAAGAAACAGGGACTCAAAACAGGTCACTCTGTGTAGGGCTGTTTTAGACAGGGTAAAAAGGGTGCTGTTTTAAATGATCCTTGTGGTATTTTAACCAAAGTATGTTACAGACATTTCATTAAGACCCCAAGGAACCATATCAACTTGTGGTAAAATGGGCATGCTATGTCCCCTTTAAGATTCACAGGACATACATAAGATACATTTATATTTACGTACAAAAAGGACTGAATGTTGCTCAAATGTCACATTCAATGGTATATATTGGTATCAGACATGCATCTTTAAAAGTGCTTGAAAATCACCCACATTGCTCTGATAGACTTTCATATTAAGATTTTTTTATTCAACTGCAGGCACTGCAATGCAATCTTTATGGCTTCCGGGTGGGCTCACTCTAATGTGTTTTCATCATACGTAAGCTGTTGCACTTGCACCTTGGTGGTCCAATCACGCCGTGCCTATGATCTCGTCACTGTCACATTCAAGATAACATGGCTAACGAGAGGAGCAACTCGATCGTGTCGCTAAAAGAAATACCGTTCAGTCGTCGTAGTAAATCAGGATAAATTGGCATTTGGTGCATTAATGTGTGAGCAGCATTTTTACTATTATAGATTGTCAAGGTTGAGCTCAGTCATCTCTCTACTGTTAGTTGTTTATTCTATAACAATGCATCGTATTTAACTGATTTCTTATCAGTTTCTTTATAAAAATCTGAATCTGAAAAGTAACTAGTAACTTTAGTAAGTCATCAAATGAAGTAAAGATTTCCTCTGAGATATACTGCAGTAGAAGTATAAAGTAGCATGAAATGGAAATTATCTGGTAAAGTACAAATACCTAAAAATTGTACTGAAGTACAGTACTTGTAACTGTCCACAAATACTGTAAAATATGCAGCCTGAGGAACAATCCTTGTTTTATGTTGCCATCTAGTGGATACTTTGATCTGCACTGCTAAGTGTAGTAAGAAGAACACAGCTAGCTGCAAAATAATTGTTCTTGATTTGCTGCTTCTTAAATAAAATGTTATCTGATGAACTGAATCTGATGATTGTGTGACTCACCTATTTATTAATGACAAAACAGGTCTTTCTTCATATTCAAAGGATGGATGACAATTTATCTTTTGACCACAGGGGATTTTTAGGTCCCTTTTTAAAAGTCATTTTATTTAAAAGCTGTCGACAAATTGACTGTACAATATGTAGCCTAAGGAACAATCGTTGACTTGTGGTTACTGGTGGTATTGCTATGTTAGGTGACCAGAAAAAACCAAATTTCATGCAAATGTACGTAATGCAATGAGACAATGTCGAGCTGACTTGAGTTTATTTACCCATTAAACAGGTAACCTTAGCCATCATCACAACAATTGCCCCTCACTGAGAAATTTGGCAAGAGCGCTGCTTCAAACTATTTATGTACGCCATGTCATCTGACCATGAAGGCAAGTGTTTACAGTCTTTTCCAAGACCAACACTCAGAGGTGGAGTGAAAAGTCGTAGAGAGGAGGAGACATGTTAATCGTTTTAACCAGGATAGCAACACACACACAAGGCTCTCCTTGAAGCCATTTACAGCATTCGGCTGTAAACACAAAAAGTTACACAAGTAATTGAAAATTGAAAAAGGAAAAAAAAAAAAGAGCTTCAAAGAGAGCACTAACACTGCTGTCTTGATCAGCTCCCTCTACCTCACAAATTACTGCGGTGGTATTTCTACATTGTAATTTAGGGAGTACACTAAATAACTTTTTATACATGGATTTTATCCACTTATACTTGACACTGACTGGTTTGATTAGGGGCGTCATTTTGGTTATTGTATTCACTTACTTTTAATAAAGTGCTTAGAAAAAAAGCATATGAACCAGTTCACTTGGTAAATTTCGTTGCCACTATAATCATGGTATTACTAGCAGCAAAAGGACGTCCTCATCAAGGACACTGGAAGTTAGGGGGCTGTAGCACCACTTACTGGTGAGGGAGAGCTACTGCAAGGCAAACAAGTTTTCTAAAATCGATTTAATAAACTAAATCATCTAATTTTGTACACTAACACTTTAACAATAGCATAGTAGAAGCTCTAACGTTAACCTTTTAATTAGTTTGCTGATTGTTTGATTTTCTAAAACTGGTAACAAAATGTTGTTGGTCATTCAAATGAATAAGAATAGGCATTATATAGACTCGGGCTCAATCCCATTTCACCACTATCCCTTAGCCTCTTGTTGTGGGTTCGGCAAAACCTTTTGCTGGGGATGACTACTGATATATGACTGTATGACAACTGATTAGGGTGTCATATCATACCGTCCGCAATAATACCGGTATAAATATTTACGTGATAAAAAAGTGTCATAGCGCGATATTAATGATATAGCGACGCAGTGACTTATGACGCATTTACGCTCCTTAGCGTGCACAAGAACGTCACAAGCCCAAACATGTCTGCGAGCGAGAGCAGCGTGTCAGCCTCCGATGACGATTTCCGTAAAGAGGATTTACAATAGTGTGGGAAAATATACAAAAAAACTGTTACTGCTAAAGGTCGAAACACAACAAACTTGTTTCATCACTTGAAGCAAAAACCCACCGTCGAGTACAACCAGGCTATGAAGGCAGGAGACAGGCTAGTTGCTCTCGCTAGCGGCTCCATATGACAGGGAGAGCAAACGGTGGATGGAAAGTACTGATGCTGTTACATATCCTTGCCTGCCATGTATGAAGCATGCCGCGACAAACTAGCAGCTACACTATCGTTGGTGGAGTTTTTTGCCTCAACCGGGGACCTGGGGCCGAGCCGAACCACGGAACCATACATCAGCCTGACAGTGCACTACATCGACAACGACTGGAAGCTGCACAACTCCTACCCTAACCCTAACCCTGGACCGAGATCACCTCTTTTGGTCGGACACAATTTTGTGGTCTAATGCACCTTTCACACATGTATTTTTGGTTCAGACTAAACTGAAGATACCGAAGGTCCAAACCAAATAAGGCCGGTTCATCCATGTAATACTGAAAAACTGTAATAATTAGAAACTAGCTATTTGTGTGAAATGATTTCTAAAACGGTTACAGAAAAGATCTGAACAGAGCCCAGAGACCATCAGACAGATATGTGACTAATTGTTTAATGAGCAGTCCAGCAATTTAGCCATGCAAAGAACACAGCATCTCATTGGGAAAGATCTTGTCTGTCTTAGTAAAGGGATAGATCACCAAAAAATCTACTCATCATCTACTCACCACTATGTCGATGGAGGGGTGGGTGAAGTGTTTGACTCCACCAAACACTTTAAGAGTCTCAGGGGTAAACTGTGTTGCAGCCAAATCCAATACAATTGGTGTAAATGGTGTTTAATTTTTCAAACGTAATAAACCAACACGATAAAACAACTACATGCTCCTGCTCGACATTGAAATTTGACTCGGAACGGCGTCATTCACACCGTGTTTTTAGCCTAAACGTCCTCTGACATCCTCCTATGGAGCCGTGTTGACGTTCATGCCCACACAAGCTCCCACCCAATGGCATGCGCGGGGTCAAATTTAAATTTCGGGTCTTCATGGCACTTGGATGACGCATGTTATGTTTTTCTGTTGTTTTATTACGTCTGGAGGAGTCACCATTTACTTCAATTGTATTGGATTTGGCTGCAACACTTTTTACCCCTGAAACTCCAAAAGTGTTTTGTCCATCGACATAGCGGTGAGTAGATAATGAGTGAATTTTCATTTTTCGGGGGAACTATCCCTTGGGGGAGGGGCCAGGAGGAGGAACTTTTGATATGAGAGCACATATCCCAGTGGCATCATAACTTTAGATGTGGCATGATGATGTGTGATGACTTTGTGATAATTATGTGTTACATTGCAGCAAATCATAGACGGAAATGTGTTAATTAACTCTGCATGAGATATTCCGTTTACACAAAGATGACTCCATTTTCACATATGTGTTGTCCTGATATAGAGTAAAGTGACTGGAAATCAAAATAACTCTATAATAAATCATCTGCTTTCAGCCAGTGTGGCAACAGTGCAGATCTCAGGGTATTTCTGAAAATGATACCATTATCTGCAGTAAATAAGGGAGGGAGTCTCCGAGGGCCCGGCAAATGTAATAACTACAATAACATCGACTGATACTTCCCTTAATCTAAGAAAATAAGGAGTGATGGAAACTTGGCAGTGGAAATAAATTGCAGAGAGATCTCTGGGGTGCGTGTGCGAGGGGGGAAATGCACTGTTTTCAACAACAGTAAATGTCAGCAGTCTCAGTTGTGGGGAAAGTTCACGCTCATGCTGCAGGCTCTGCTCTGCGAAACTAAAGCGCTGCGCCCCGAGAAATGAACCGGTAACTTCAGGCACTCCGATATGGGAGGTTAAATGGAAAACAGCCGCTCTGCTTTGGTGAATATACATCAGTGCTGCGTCATTTCATGCGTTAATACTCACAACACCAGGCAGCAACACCCAAAAAACACTAATCTGCCTTTTACAGATGCCCGAAGAACATACACACAGCAAATACCTGAGCAATAAAAGTCGGCCTGAAACGTGATCTAAATCAGGTGCTTGATGGAGATGGTGGTCGACTGATAGTGTATTTTTCCATGTTGATTGAAAGATCAGTGGGATCATGATCAAAGTCCAGAGCAGATCATACTCAGCTCTCCGTGGACAAACTGCCAGAGTAACATGATTGGAGAGGTATGATTGAAAATCTGTTGCCATGGAAATTCGGTTGAAGCTCAGTCATTTCTTCAGCACTTTGGTTTGGTGCTGGATGAAGAAAGGGCGATGGAGAGAGAGAGAGAGAGAGAGAGAGAGAGAGAGAGAGAGAGAGAGAGAGAGAGAGAGAGACAGGTGAGAGCTGGATCAAAGAATGGAGAAAAGGAGAGAGAAGAGAATTTAAATGACAGATGAGAGGTAACGGCTTGACTAGTTGGTTTAGTGCCGCAATTAACTGTCAGTAATCTTACCTGGTGTACAGAGAGAGCAGGATGAATGGAACGTGATGCATTGTCCAAAGAAACAACTAATTACAATACAGCGTTTTGACGCTCATTTGTGCTCGCGCCTTTAGGAGAATACTGCTTCCTGCACGTGAAGTGTGTGCTTCACGTTATCTTTTTAATGAAGCATAATGAAGATAGATTGGTTAATCTCGTCTAGAGGGAATTGGTTGGAGTGTGTGTGTGTGTGTATGTGTGTATGTGTGTATGTGTGTGTGTGTATAGTATAGTGTACGTGTGCCTGTGTGCACACGTGCCCACGCCTGTGTGTGGAGGCGTAAAGTGTCTCTATGCCTGGTGAGTATGAAGCGCGCAGGCATTCAGGGTGAAGGCACATTTCCGAGAAGGTTTTCAGGGAGCACTGAGCGCAGTGACTGATTCAGAGTGTGCACATTAGAAAAGCCCATTGAATCCTGGAATCACACTATATAATATCATAACATTTGTATGCTAATCTGGGCAGAGGAGGGAGAATGATATATATATATATATATATATATATATATATATATATATATATATATATATATATATATATTATAGTATATTAAATATAGGAGGGAAAAAAAGTAACTATATATTTTTCCAGATAACTCAATAGACAGTTTGGCCAAGATAGGTCACCTGCCGAGTTTTTTCATTTTCTTTCCTACAGAACAATGTTAAGAGTTTACAGCCATGCTGAGCTACATGAAAGATCAGGTGATCAACGACGTCAGTGGGCTTTATTTTCAGGGGACTCTGGATGTCTGCACAAAATTCCATCGCAATCATTCTGCCAGAAAGCCTGGAAGGCAAACTTCTGCCATGTGCTGGAGCTGCACGCTGCCATGTGCTCCCCAGAAGACGAGCACACAGAAAGTGCCAGTGAGAGACAGACAGGGACGGTTAACGCTTCATGGATTTTCTTTGACTGTGCACCAGCTCCACCGGTGTGGCAGCTCACTGGGATTTCTCCCCGTGCTCTTGATGGCCAGTTTGACTATGATTCCTAATAATCACTCATAATGACAAGCACAGAAGCAGCGCAGAAACAGCTTGCAGCTCCCTCCCTTATTGACCGTCCCTGTCATTTCTTTTCAGACTGTGGATCGCTGTGGGGGAATGAAATTAGGGCCAACATTTAGAAAGTCTCTCTGTCTGATAATAAACTGAAAATCTAACTGAAAACATTGAGTTAAATAGGATCAAATCAGAAGCCAGACACAGTTACTATGAAAGTCTTGACCCATTCGTATGCAGACATTGTTCATTACCTCACCTCTCCCCAAAAAGCCTTTTTCATTTTCCTCTCCGTTTTATGTTTTAATTTTGTGTTGCGTGTAGTGGTGAACTTCAGCCTCTTGTGGTCATAATGGGTATTACAAAGACAAACCAGTATAAAATAACATCTCAGGACAGTCACCTGTTTTCAAAATAGACTGTAAAGATGGACGACATGACAGCTTCCCAAAGTTAAGCCAAAGCATCTTGATTGCATCGAAGCATCTTGATCCTGACCTTCAGTTATACTTCAAAATGTTTACCCTAATCAATGCTGCTAAAACCTTTATCTTGATGTTCTCCTTTACACTTGACATCTATTGCACTTCTGTCCGTCCTGGGAGAGGGATCCCTCACATGTGGCTCTCTCTGAGGTTTCTACCTTCTTTTTACCCTGTTAAAAGGGTTTTTTAGTAGTTTTTCCTGACTCTTGTTGAGGGTTAAGGGCAGAGGATGTCACACCTTGTTAAAGCACTATGAGACAAATTGTGATTTGTGAATATGGGCTATACAAATAAAATTTGATTGATTGATTGATTGATTGATTGCACCTGGTGGCTGGTTACAGTAAAGTTCATAATACCACCTCCTCCATATTAATGGATGGGACATGGACCGAAATAATAAGTGAAAGATGGTTTCTGTCATTTCTGTTAGTTCTTTTCAGACTGATGTTTGTTCAAGTGTCAATTTTTCGATTTTTGTTTTTAGCTCGTTATTTGATACAATTAAAATAGGGTGATATGTCATGATTGACAGCTGATACTGACTCATGATTGGTCAAACACGTGAGATGATACCACACTATCTTGGCTCCATACTGCCAACTCTGTCTCCAAATGCAAGATAGCAGAGTTTGTATTCAGCATATTTCTGCTTAATTTCTGGATAGTAGAAGGAAGAACATTGTCCAACTTTACATTCATCTATTGGTTTCATCAATGGGGAATAAACTGAGCCTGGAAAACTAATTTCACTTGGTTCAATGGATTAAAAATAAGTGAAAACTTATCCTGGCTTAAAAAAAACGTCACTTGCCTTTCAGGGCTTCTGTTACAGTTGCCAACTTTCTGTAAAATTGAAGATGTTACAGCTATTTTATTAATTAAAATTAATTACTCATTCAGTTAAAAAAATCATAAATAACACATCCTTTCTCAAATTTTTCTTCAACGTTTTTCCTCCTGGAACATTTGGAGTAGGGAGTAAGTGTTGGTGTAGCCTTGAGTTACTCTATCAATAGAATTCACAATGGGGCACACAGAGAATATGTGATGAAATGCATGCTTTTCTTTTCCCTCTGAGAGAACCGCATGCTATCTCCAGAACAGCATTAACTGGGATGTGGTGGCAGGACAGTTTTGAGACCACTGAACTGTGGCACTCTGGCAGATACAGCATCCCCCCTGTCAAAAAATAACTTCAGTCCATCTCTCACCACAATATAAATGTACTCGCATGCAACAATGATTATAAATAATAAGTGTCATAATCTGATCCAATTTTGTGCTAGTAAGTTTTTTTTTCCCATTTTAAGGGCTGTGAATCTAATTTTAGAATGAAACAATTCCTTGATTATTGGAGAGAACTGCATACCCAGCCTGTGAAGATCCTGCATTTGCTGAGTTGCTTGGAAACCACGTCTTCTAAAAAGCATTGTCTTCGGAGTAGTTCGAAATGATTAGCTCTGATGTGAGAGTTTGAAATACTGCGGGTGTAAACATGTTAGAGTAAGGGACGCATAGAAAAAAACAGGATGCTGTAAATGGAAACCAAGTGATAATCGAGAATTACAGGAAACGTCTGCAGATAATGAAGTTACACAGTGAGCTGCATTATAGCTGCCTGCAGCTGAGGAGTGATGACCGGAATCACGCGCTTAAGCCAGTCTCCTGAGCCATTATCATTTGAAAGCTTATAAAACATGTCTGAAAAACTAGATGAAAAATTCAAAAGGTGTCCACAGTGCAAAGCGTGTTCTGCCTATAACTGAGTGGTGACAGGAAATCAATTATTTTTCCGTTTTTTTAATTTTGAGGTGAAAAATCGAAATGTGTTGTTTAACCCCATCTTCGACACTGAGCTCAAATTGTTTTTCTGCCATCATCTAAATTGCTATGCAGCCTGGCGCTAGCCATTCTGGAAAGACAATGCACATTCAGTAATTGCTCTGTTTCCACACATTACTCTGTTGAAAGCCCTGCGGCCTTTGGGGTATGCAGTAGAAGGCTTTTGGAAGTGAGGTGGAAATAGTGGAGGGGCCTGGTAGAAGCACGCTCCTACAAAACGCCTGCTGGATACTGATTTGCATTGCACAGGCAATGTTAAGTTTGTGTGAACAACTGCAAGTTTTCCATGTCAATTAAAGTACTCTGCCGGTGTGAGGGACAGAGTTGCGGTGGGAACACACATGCCCCCCCACCCAACCTGCCACCTCCCAAAGCAAGAGAGGGGACCAGATTGGGGAGAGCGAGGGAGAGAGACAGACGAGGCAGAGGGGTGAGGGATGTGAATCTCAAACCAGAACTTCAGCTGGCAACTGGATGGCGCTCTTTTGCATATCCTCATGAATCATTCATCAGCATCACTTTACCACAGTGTGCAACATTACATTTATTTTGCAAATGCTAATTTATGTTAAGCAACTGATTTGAGAAACTTCAGAGTCGAGTAGCATAAAAGACCAAGAGACATTTATTTCCTTTTGTCTGCATGAGTGTGAAAGTATGTTTACTGGTGTCTGTATACGTGCACATACCCATCATTCTCCTCTGGACCTTTAACGTTGTTTGTTCGTGTGTGTGTGTGTGTGTGTGTGTGTGTGTGTGTGTGTGTGTGTGTGTGTGTGTGTGTGTGTGTGAGAGCATATGTGTAATTGTTTGGACTGGCTTTATCTAACACAGCCACATGGCAGCTATCTTTCTGTCAGGAGCCGGAATGATTTATGTGATGGGTCAACACATAATTACAGAGTACGTACAGTCCTCATCAACAGATTCCTCAGTGGAGATAATAAAAAGATGACTGGGCTCAGAAAATTTAAAAATCTTTACCTCAATTCTTATTTTATTGAGAATGTGTTGTCAAAGCGAAGAGTCTCAGGGGTAAACTTTGTTAGAGCAGAATCCAATACAATTGAAGTTAATTGTGACTCCTTCTTCCGATGTAATAAAACACACTCTCGCCCCAGGGGAACACGCGGGCGCTAGCATTGCTACTTCCGGTAGTGGACTTGAAACACGGTGTAAATTACACCAGTTTCGAGTCGAATTTAAATGTCGGGGCTTCAGGACACTTGCATGACAC
Source organism: Hippoglossus hippoglossus (assembly GCF_009819705.1). Taxonomy (NCBI): domain Eukaryota; kingdom Metazoa; phylum Chordata; class Actinopteri; order Pleuronectiformes; family Pleuronectidae; genus Hippoglossus; species Hippoglossus hippoglossus. Next base: position 24,563,445 of record NC_047163.1, on the reverse strand, counting down.
AACACGAGCAGTATGGAGGCATGTTGTGTTGTTTTTCTGTTGTTTTATAACGTCTATAGAAGGAATCACTAGTCCTTAAATTGTATTGGATTTGGCTGCAACACTTTTTACCCCTGAGACTCCAAAACTGTTTGTGAACTCAAACATCCCTCCATCAGCATAGTGGTGATGAGATAACCCCCTAACCCTCAGGGAACTATCCCTTTCAAACAAGTCTATCCACCCCCAAAAACACATACCCTAACCCGAACCCATAAGACATAGCTAAGTTATCTAGGTTGTCCAGCTATGAGTGACAATTCCAGTACACAGACAGCTGCCTCTGAACAGATGAAAATGAGCTCAGAGGAGAAGTGGGATTAAAAGCTTCATTATCTATTTCAAGGTCATGACGTTAGAGAGATCCTGAACAGTTGACTCTATATAAGTATTGGCCCTGAAAAGTCCAAGAAGATTTGTAACACTGGGGGGCCTTATGAGCCCGGGTTACCATAAATTTATATTAATAATTAATAAACGTGCTCATAAATGTGATATTAAAACCAACATTCATGTATCTAATCAAATGAAAGTAATAGAGCTCTTAGTTTAAAGCTGTAAAAACACATTTAAGTGTACAGTATCACTTTGGATAAATAAAAAGACATCCATATGTCAATAAGAAATGCGTTTTTCTCATTTTAATCTCTTGTATTCTAGGAAAAAATCATTCGCTACATGAAATGTCTGACATTCTCTGCAAGGAAAACACCAAAATATCCTATAGCAGCACTCCGCTTGTTAATGTCTCTTTCTTATTGCCTGATGTAATCCTGCATAAATAATATTGTTCCAGCAGTCTGAGCACAACAAAGAGAACTTCCCCTTCTATTCACAAGCCTTTTGCTGCTGGCGGTGTAGAAATAACACAGGTGTTGGAGCCAAAAACAGGACGGCTGTTTATTTGCCGCTTCTTGAGCCGCAGAAATGATACGCACGGTGGAGCGTGCAGCCGTCTGTTTTCTCTGAACAATGTCATTCCTCTCTCTATCTCATTTTCCTAGTTCTCGCCTTCTCTTACTTCTTCCTCTTCCTCCTCTCCTTGTTACGCACCTTTGTTTGTTTTTTTAAAAAGCAGGTTTGGTGTGGTTTCTCTCGGTGCGCACATTGTATGGCTCTGCACACCGAGAGGTTGTTGTCTTATTCAAGTCTGAGGCCTTAAAGGAGATTAATTGTTGATAAAACAGAATAGGATTGAGTGATTGAATTCCCATGAAGGCGAGTCGGGTTGTCTGCTCTTTCTTCTATTCGGCTGATAAACGAATCTTGCCCTTTGTTGGGGGAAGACTTCTCATTACTGTCTGTATAGATTCTCTGGGCTTGTGTTTGCCATTGGGAGAAGAGGGTTTTTGTCCAGCAGGGTTAGCAAGGTCAGGCACAGAGTATCACTTCTTACTCCTCTGTCACTATTTCCATCTGCCCTCTCTCCTTTCCTTCTGCTATGACAGACACTCTAACATCCCTGAATGCATGGAACGATAATACTAAAGCTGCTTTCAGACATGTTCTGAACTCCACTGTTCCTCCGTATTGTCCCCGGAGGTGGTGAACACAAATGTCCAACACAGCATGATGTGTGTACACAGCAGGGGTTCCGCCGCTGGACTCACCGTGACCAAGTGAGGGGGTTAATCACGCTTCTAACATGCGACAGATGCCAAAAAACAAACAAAAATAAAAATATAACCGGGTGAAAAAGTGGTGTCATACACATAGAAGACACTGAGGAATGTGTCTAGAGCGTTACTGGTGATAAGAGTCGACACAGGTGTCTGTGTGTTGTCAAGAAAATCACGTGTCAAAATCATCTCCAAAGTGGAGTTAATACATCACTTCCTGCCTCTGCCTTCTGCACCCAGCTGTCCACCTCTCACCTGAATAATGCAAAGGATTTGTTTCTATTGTGAACGCGTCCGTGCAGCGAACCTCCCGCTGTTCTGTGCATGTCTGAAAGGAAAACTGCGAGCAAATTTCCAAAGCCAATTCTACTGATTTTACTCGCAGGTCATGTCTGAAAATGGCTATAGACAGAGGAATCACACGCACACTTCTTCATGTCCAAAACTCACACTGAAAGTGTGTTAGATTACTATGTTGGTGCATCTCTGCATGTAAAACTTGAGGCTTGGTGAATGTCGCCAGAAGGTTCACAAAAAGATAAATGTAGATAGGTGGGTATGTGTATGTGTGTGTGTGTGTGTGTGTGTGTGTGTGTGTGTGTGTGTGTGTGTGTGTGTGTGTGTGTGTGTGTGTGTACATTTGTAGCCAGTAGGCCAAGGATCTACCCTTGTCATGTGCACTCATCATTCTATGTGACCATGACTCAGTTTTATAATGTAGCACCTGCATAATTGACTGTAAATCATCTGCCTGCTGCAAAAGGACATCTTAATTTCACTGCACTGTAACTGACACATGACATTGATCCATGTCACACACAATGAACCGGTTCATGATCAGTGTCTGGGGCACAGATGCTTTACTAAAGCTGCTTACAGACACACACACACACACACACACACACACACACATTTTTTTGAACTTTTCCTGCCAGCCTCCTAGTAAGATGTGCAGAGCCCATGTGAGAATACAGCAGCAATACAGCAAATCTACGGAAAATTCACAGCGAGTGAGCGGGCATGTTGATGACATTTCTATGACATGACAGCTGCAAAACTGGAAGAAAACAAATATGTCAGGATGAAAAAGAGGTGTCATACATGTAGAAGACACAGGCGAGGATGTCAACGTGGAAAGACGACAAGATTCAAGAGCTTTTGGAGAGAAGAATCGGTATCGATGTGCTGTAACCAAAAACGCGGCGGACATTATGTGTCATGTGCTGCCGCCTGCATGCACTACCCAGGAGCCGCCCCTTGTCTGAATGTTCTGTTGTTGTTCTTGATGGTGTGAACGCATCTGACCCAGATAATAATTCGAAAGGCAAACTCCTAAAATGCCCAGACCAAACTTAACCAAAGTTCATGTCTGAAAACAGCTTTAGTAACTCGCTGCAGTAATGTGATGGCTTTTTAAATAACAGATGGTGTAAAGGATTCCTATTCAGGTTCGCTTACATGTTTTGAGAGTTGTGTAACTGAGCCTCTGAGGTTGTGACGTGTGGAGAGCTGTGTGCAGTCACTAAGGATAAGCGGCTGCTGGTGGGTCAGTAAATCCCTACAAATTGCAGGACTGTCTGCTTGTTAAACTGCAAAGGATAAACACAGAAGATACTGATTTAGATATGGAGTTATTCAATGACACCATCTAATGGAGTTGACAGCTGAGCAATTAATGAAAAGTAATGTAACACATGTATGTAACTGTAACTTAAGTACTGTACTTCCTGAATGAATATGCTTTACGGGTAATTGGTTAAAATATTCAAGCATCAATCAATCAAACATTGTTTATAGTGTAGTATTTTTATGGGTCGTTACCACTTTAACAGATTTTTGTTTTGTAGTTTGTCCTTACTCTTGTTGAGGGTTAAGGGCAGAGGATGTCACACCTTGTTAAAGCCCTATGAGCCAAACTGTGATTTGTGAATATGGGCTGTACAAATAAAATTTGATTGATTGATTGATAATGTTTCATAAACCAAACACTTTAATGAAAAACTATCATGTAGATGATTTGAGGGGTGGCTGTGGCTGTGGCTGAGGGGTATAGTGGTTTTCCTCCAACCAAAAGGTAGGTGGTTCGATCCTCATAGATTGTAAGTCACTTAGGATGCAACCAGAAATTACCTTTTCAAAAACGACCAGGATACAGATGTTCGATCTCCATCCAGACTCACACACACCTTGAATCTGAAGAACGTCCATTTTGTCCAGGATATGTTTATAATGTCAGTGATAATTTGTTATTTTCTGTAAATTCACTTAAGTTAACTTTAACTCTTGGTGAGTAACATCGGCTTGTGTAATAGTTCCATATCATTCCACATGCACAACAGAAGAGCCAAACAAAAGTATTCATTATGTAAGTACAACTATGGTCCACCAGGGGCCTGCAGGACAGCTTCAGTCCTCTATTGCATAACTTCTACGAATCTCTGGAAACCTACTATTCAGAAGATGTTCCCTCTAGGACTGTCACTTGTTATTCAAAATTCAAACATTCATTCGCACTTGGGGGAGAAAAGTTTGTATCCGAACTTAGGTGACCCGTTCAAATTCAAAGTTAAGCGCATCAGACCATTGGAAGTAGTTAGTCCCCGGATCCAGCAGGGGGCGATCACTGTCAGAAAATGCAGGATGCTAGCAAAATGCCGTCCTCTGGTTTCTACACCTTAGAGGAAAGAGGTGAAGCTGTTTGTTGTTTTTGTACCATGCAATTGAAACAGTAGCTGAGGAGGCACCACAGACGAGCGGAGCAACCTCAACTGTTCAACCTTGTCTGCCCATGTGCGTGCAGGGGTTACAATATACTGGGCAAATTGTGTGTCATGTCAAATTCGTTTGAACTTGATTTTTGGGAAAAGTGACAGCCCTCATTTGTGGAAGATGTCTGAAACTGACACTCCCATAGGTAATGACAAAGGCTGAACTCCACAGACTGTGATTATGGACTGTGGGGATTTTTTTTTGCTGAGTTTCTGTACGGTTGTGACGATTGTGTTGGTGTTGAGCCAGCCCAGCGGTGACTACACCTAATGAGGTTGGGTAGATGCAGGGCAAGCTGTGCTCATGATGTTTCATGCACAGTGTGACGGCAGACTGATTTCAGACCAGCTGCCAATGGTGCTGATTGTAAACAAACACGAGAGCAGTGATCGTGGGCAGATCTGAGACCTGCTGAGAGACGGATGAGCAGCTGTGCTCTCTTGCTTCCCCAAAAGCACGCCCGCACACACACACACACACACATACACACACACACACACACAGAAAACCCCACACAAACAGTTGTACACAGCTGGAGACATGGAGCACGAGGTTCGACTTGGGTAGCTCTGACAAGGACCTGTCACCACCTACACTTCACTCCCACAATCAGCAGGCTTGTCAGCTCCTCTCTGTCACTGGCAGCTTGCACACAGTGGTGTGTGTGTGTGTGTGTGTGTGTGTGTGTGTGTGTGTCTCCTTCCTAATCTGCTCACCCACTCCTACTACACAGCAGTTACATTACTGCGACACCTATGTATCTCCACTCCTGCCTACTCCACTCCCTCCTGAGAGACAGAGATATGTGTGTGTGTGTGTGTTGCGCCTGCTGCGCTCTGTAGCTCTCTGTCTCTCCCCAGACAGTGAGATGAGGTGCAGAAAGGACAACTGAAGTGACTGTCATACTCTGCTGAAGTAAGAGATGGGAGGGTGACGGAAAGAAGAGGAGACAGTCAGAGTGAAAATGAGGCAGAGGAAGACAGAACGACAGCTGAGGATGGAAGGACAAAGAGTCGCAGGCAGGAACAGGGAGAGATATTTCCTGACAATGTGACAGTCCTGGGAAGACTTTCCCCAGCCCCAGTCTTGGAGTATGGCCGACACTGCTAGACCGTCGTGGGAGGAATGTCAAGGGCACTCATCGTCAAACCTCTAAAAGGCTGCCCTTCCAAGAACGGTTATAAAAGGGTTACGACTTTAATATGCAGCCGGATCATATAGTGTGGGAGCGTGGGCCGTGGTCCAAATCAATTCATGTGGACAGATGTCTTTGTTGCAATGAAACTGTTGTGGTAGATTCATAGCTTGCAGTTAGCTGATGCTATTATCCAGAGCACCTCACAGGTTCAGTGTGTCGCTCAAGGACACAATAACAGTAAGCATGGCCGCTGATGGACAGGTAAAAGGTGTTGAGGAACTTGATATTTTGGTTACAGGAGAGACTCCGCAGCCACAGTGCATACAGCCGCCAGGGTGCGGCATCATAAATAAGTCATGGCTTCTTTATGACTTCAGTATAAATCATCAGTGTCACGCTACTTTCACTGCGAGCTCCTCAGACGGTCCAGATGTGTCTGTCTTTGCTCGAGCGGACGCGAGGTTCGCTGCGGGTTGTCCTCCCTGCAGCGCCAAATGACTGACAAACTCTATTACACCAGAGAGGTGAGAGGATCTCAGATGCATAATTGAACATTAATTAACTACTGGAGTTACTATAACTAATGATAAGAATGATTGCACATCTAATGAAACTGGTCATTTGCATAATAAAACACAGTTCTGTTCTTACTCCCCATCTCCAGCCTGGAGCCTTTTTGTTTTTTCTTTGTTTCTTTCTTTTCCTTTCTTCCCTGAGGTTAGCACAACTTCCACCAGTTCCACCTCTTTTCCAGCTCTGTGTGGGTCCTCCTTGTGTCATGGAATACCAGAGGCAGCCAGAGGGCTTGTATTTTTCATACTTGTCTGACTTCTATTTTGGTGGTCTGAGAGGCGTGCAGTGTAGGATTCCTTGCTTGACCAGCGGCTCCATTTCCCCCCTCATTGTGCTCGATGGGGGGGCTGCCATTCTCCTCCCACTACCCAGGGCCTTCAGTCTCCAAACTTAGGCAACTATTCTGGGGGAGTTGAAAAAAAAATCTGGATTGGACTCAAGCTGGGAACCAGCAAGCTAAAGAGATCAGCAGGCTTAGGGCTCAACACATGTGTGTTGCGTCGACACTGGAGGTTTTTCACATGCCTGCTGTGCCACACGTGTGCCTTCGTTCTCCGTCTCTCTTGTGCACACACTGATCACTTCTTCTCTCTCTATCATCTCCTCTCATCTTCCTATCTTTCCGAATTTCCCTTCACCTCTGCTCCCCACCCTGTCCCTCCAAGCTCTATTGATCATTCGCCTCACAAGTCTGAGCAATGTACTACTTGGTCAATATTCACAGCAGCGCCCACGCAGAGGCTGAGCAAAAAATGTTTTGATAAAAAGTACAAGAGCTGCAAGATAGCCCACTATCTACAGTACATGCCCAGTGTCTCACACAGGTAAAAGAGATGTCACACTGATTCAGTGGATATTATACACCAGGTCCACCTCAGATCTTCAAAGTTTCCTTTGCTGTGGTCAAAGCAACCGGTCTAATGAGACACCAATGTAATGGCACACGCGATGGATGTTTGTTTTGTTTGTCCTGAGGTTTCTCAGCTGGTCATCATGGCAAACTGCTCGGAGCTGGTACCAGTCGATATTTTCACTCTAATTTGAAGCTCAAACCGCAGTGGAAGTATAAAATGATAGCAACACTTACTCTGCAAATGAATTACACTGACGAAGAGAATCCCGTTAAAAGCCATTAACGCTCATTGATTTATAAATGCTATCGTCTCATCTGAGACAGGGAGCTGAGGGAGAGGACTTTTAAGCTCAGAGGAAACTGTAAATAACAGGAAGTCCACAAAATCAAATGTTGTTAAATCCCGACTAAACCCCAACATATCAGACATCAACTTTTTCCAAACTGAGTTCTTGTAAGTTATGGGCTTTTGAATCAAATGTACGTCAACTTTCAAATCCTAATTGCAACAGTGAAAGTAGGATTTCTCAAAAGAATATAATAATAAATAGTATCACACTTTGATTGCTATGTGGTAATTTAAGCCAAACAACAAATACAACGCTTTAGGTGAACTGTTCCACTTTAATGAGCACCTAGTTTGCTTGTTCTCACTGTTACTCACAACGAGGGTTCTCCTGCATCATTGTCATCTTAGATCATGCTCTGAAGGTTATTGTGTAGTATTCCTCATGTCATGCGATGGCTTTCCGCAGACTCGGCACAGCAGGTCCAATACTCTCTGTCCGCCTGAGCCCTGCGCTGGTGATGTATTATGAGACCTCAGGAAAATTCATTCAATCCAGTCCCACAATCCCTTAATTACAAATGTGGCTCAGAGAGGTGCAGGCAATAACCTGCCTGACCTTGTGTCTCAGTGACAATCACAGTATCTTTTTGATGTAAAGTATATATACGTCAGTGTGTATACTGTGCATATTCTCAGCACTGAGCATTCTTTCTGGTCGTCTTTCAATCTATCAAGCGTGCAGATCTGTCATCGAGATGCCTAACATGTCAGTTATAATCTCATTAGCTGGGTGATTACTGAGCGACACAGGCAACAACAACAGAGATAAGATTGTGCTGCGCTGAGAAAGAACAGTTTTCAGTTTGGATGGCCCCATAGAGGCAGATGACAAGCATAATCAATGTGGATAACCTAAGAAACTCTGTTATTAACTTTCTCATAAACAATTCCTAAAATAGAATACCAAATTTTGACAGTCTGCCGAAAAGGTTCAACCCCAGCATGAGAGGCATCATCTGGTGTGTGAATTGTATGGGATTGTTTCATAGTTTTGCACCTAAGCCCCAGAGAAGAAATGTTTTTCCAACAAAACTTTCTGGGTTGTTATAGTCAGTTTGACTTAATGGCTTGTTCTTTAGACTCTCCTTGGGTATGTATTACATTTTGAGTTATGCAATGTGTAAAAACTTAATAAAACCATGGCATCATCCATTGGGTCTAATTAACTTGGTAGAGCTTGTCAGATTTATGGACAGTACATACACTTTGGTATGTAAATTAAATGGACAGCATATATAGAGCTTTTCTAGTCCAAACCAACCACACAAAGTGCTACACACCCAGTCATACACTTCTAATTACACTTCTTTTATCACAAATCCCGTTCAGATACTGTGCCATTGTCTTGTCTTGGTGCGTTCACACCAAACGCAAAGCAAATCCTCACGTCACGAGCAATGCAAGCAAACATGACACACAAATATTTGCACGTTCTCCTCTGGAAAAAGAGAAGAGGAGGACTATTGGCTTAAGTGATTTCAGTTTCTGCGTTGCACCTGATGGGGAAACGCCGGAGCTGCCACCATTGTCATGTGTCTGCCCACAAGACCCTCCTGAGGCGCACAGAGCTTGCAGACTCTCACCATCTTCTCCAGGATCCTGCTTCTGGATGACTGCTGTTTCCAGCAATACCTGAAGCTGACCAGTGGCTGGTTTGATGACCTGCTACCTGGGGTCAGTGCCTAAACCTGAGTCCAGTGAGTTTCAATCTCAAAGCTGATTGGCTTTTGCGACATGGCGTCACAAGAATCTTTCACTCAAGTCAAAATAATTATACGTGAATTTCAGGTCAGTAAAACGAGTGAAAATCGCCTCTGTTTGCGTCTTCACATCCACCTTGTATGTAATCTCATCGCACAGCATTAGGCAATTTGGGGTTCAATGCCTTGCTCAAGGACACTTAAGACATCCAGGGATTGAACTACTGATTAGTGGACAATTACCTCCGTAGCTTGCCGCCTAATATCTCAGAAGGGAAACAACCCTTTGTTCTGTGGCCCTGCTAACACTGAGGTCACCAAGTTGTCATGCACATGCAGGTGATCTTAACTTTGACAAGGGCTGCAACTAAAGCCTAAAGCTAAATTTCAATATTAATTCATCTCTGGACAATTTCTCAATGAACAAATGACATGTTCGATTAATGAAATGTCAGAAAATGCACATTGTAAAGCTTAAAGTGACATCCTCATGTGACACGTCTTTTCAGTCAGGCAGCGAAGAACTTTACCCTTATCCTTTCAAAACAGTTCTGATGTTTCACTAATGCATTTATCAACTAATCAATGGTACTTTAAATCCAACCAACTGAATATTGACAGGGTAAAAATCATTAAACACCATATTGCCATTAGGACAGGTTTACTTTCTTTTTCTTCGTGCATAACTCCTCTGCTGCCTCTGACTTAAAAGCTTATGCTCTTAGAAGCAGATGGGAGCGGGCACTTTAGAAAAAAGATGCTTACTTTAAGCAAGAGTGGAATACTTTGTTTGCAAGCTATATACTGTTTGCTCATGGCTGTAGCTGCAGTAGCTGCTGGAGCTTTTCGAAAATATGAAAATGTTACCATGTCTTTATTCTTCAAACAGTGAGACACAGTTTGTTCTTTTTGTCAAGGGCATGCAAATTGGTTTCCATTAAATAATTTCTCATTGAGCGCGAGCCATGCCGTTCAGAAGCAAGATTTTCAATTGAAAAGAAAAGCCAAAGAAAAACAGTGTATCATCTGTCTATCGGACCAACATGTCAGGATGCCTGTCATTAATTTGACGGACTGTTGTCTCTGTGGCTTGCGAAGGAGACACCGTGTCCTCAATCTAAAGACCATTTCCTGTATGAAAGTCTCTGGAATGAGTTCCTGACTCATGTGAGGGGTTTTACTAAATGAGACTTGGTAGATTCCCTCTGTTTGATATTTGGTTATGGGTTGGAAATTAGATTTAAATTGAGGACGGGTGTAAATTATGCATGTTGTGGTCAGGGTGCAAGTCTGAGAGAATAATGTGGTCACTGGAGGGCTTCATAAGGATAGAGGCGCAGGCGATGTGGCAAGATGGGAGTTTATCTTTTTTCTATCTAGTGTGTGAGTGCCATTGGATTTTCACTCATCCGTGCACACCGACATGGGCACAAAGTCATCAGTCAGAATTTGCATATGCATGTGGCTCTGCAAGGATGAGCTCCAGTCAGATGTTGGCACTCAAAGTCTTGACTCGAGTCGGGGTGCAGTCGCAAATTCAGATCGAGAGTTATCTGCATTGATTTCAGACTTGGCTTGAACTTGTTAATAATGAACGGCAAATAAGTCTTTTAAATATTTGTCAGGCAATGTGAATATATTTGCCTAATTCTTTTTTCCACAACCCTGCCCTTAGTGAACAAAACAACAGCCTGAGTTCAGTGCAATTACCTGTAAGTGCCGTGACTTTATGACACTGATGTTCTGCATGTGGTTTTTTTTCCACATTTAAGTGGCAAATGGAGCCCTGATGCTTTTTTGAGCCGCTCAGTGAGGCAGGTTAAGTTGCATAATTGATCAATGGTGTGGGATGTTTATTTGGTTTGTGGTAATGCTGGTTGTAGGTGTCTTTCTGAAACTGTAAAGGTGACCTGCATTTATTAAGATGCAGCAAGTCCGGACTGACATAGACTCAGTCCACAGAATACTGAAGCCTTAGCTTGCAACTGCTGCTCACCTGTTTAGTCAAAGCTGGGTGAAGCTAGGGCTGGGCGATATGACTTCAAAATCAATATCACGATTGCTTCAAACTTTTACCTCGATTACGGTGTATGGACGATTATTTAAGGTTAAATGTCGGTTTTAATGCATTTTCAGTTAATTGCCCAGCCCGAGGTGAAGCTTGACTCAGTACCCAGAATCCATTGTCATTGTCAGTTTATTTATTCAATGTTAATTAATACTGAAAGCATTGCATGTCCAAATCGCACCAAATTCAACACTGCACTACCTTGGGCCCTTAATAATATAAAAGTGTGGAGCCAAATGGTTGAATGGTTATCTGAGCCACAGGGAGACAGAGATTTCTGGAATTAGTAGATACATACTCATCGGTCACTGTATTTTGGTTCTGTTCATTTATGAGATGCATGGCTCTGGTGACCAGTAAGACCCAATTTATTGTTGTCTCATTATGAGACCAATGAAGAATCTACTTTGATTGAACGTAAATTAAGTAAGGTTCTACAGCTGCTGCAAATGAAGAACTTTTTCACTCCAAAGATCTCATATGTCTGTCTTCTTGTTCTCTGCTGGAGGCCTGTCGGTCTTTCAAATAGAGTTCCATACTGATTCACAGTAGTGGTTCCTTTAGACCTGTTATAACTGTAAAGATACAGTTTTCAGTGAAATGTTTGGAAGTACCCGCATTGTTAGTTTGAACCGTAGTGGAGACTTGAGCTTGATCCCCATGCTGTAGAATTGGGACTTGGCATTGACATTTGTGTCTTGTGAACATCTGTGGTCCCAGCAAACAGTCAAGCGCCTTGCTATAGCTGTGCGAGGTGGCGCTCTCCCGGCAGGCGAAGGCGTGAAGCAGCGAGACCACAGGCTGCCAGACATCATTATCTCTCTCAGCAGTCCCCCACACGCTCTCGAACTGGGCTAGACTTATGGATTCTGGGGCGAAAGACACCCGCATAACAACAACAAAAATAACAACAGTGCCAGTGTTTGCAAATAGTGCGGGACCCCCATCTCAGGAACCACATGTGTCCGTGTGCACTTACAGGATCCCATCCTGCCAGGATGCTGACAGGATTTTCCTTCTGCTACACTCCTTCTGCTTCAATGTTCATGGTCTTTTAGTAAAGAAGAGAGACTTGTCAAAGGTGCTCTGCCCACTAATCCCCCAACAAGACATAGAAAAAGTTGAATAATGAAAAGAAAAGCGACCGTATGGAAGGCACCTTATAGAACTTGCAGAAGTGTACATAGTGAGGCAGAGTCTATTGTAGCTATTGGATATTGCTTTTTCCTTCCCTCCACATCCACATCTCCATTTATTTTCTTGGAAGAAAAGCTGTCAATAGCTTTACCTACAATAACATTGTGAACCATCTGAACCTGGAGGAGTTTAGACAGGAAGAAAATTATGTTAACAGGGATTTGTAAGATCCATATGGCTCGTAGGATGAGGCTCAACAAATCTCTCTCCTTTAATAAAAACAGACAAAAAAGGCAACTACGCCTACAAAAGTTGTTCAGCTTCCAGGTGCAAAGGCAGATGTACTTGATGAAATATGTCTGGATTGGGACAAAACAAAACAGTAATTGATATAGACACACAAACAGAATTGCTTTCAACCTGCACACAGCTGTAATCAAACTGAGCTGCTGTCAACTTGAGCATCTCCATACATCAGACTACAAGCTTTTCAGCGGTCGTGGACATTTATTTTTTCTCCGAAAATGGATTAAATCCCAAAGCAACAGCAACTTGTGTGGAGGGATGTACCAATGTGCACACTTCTGTGGCATGTATAAGCATCAACACGGCTAATATATATGTAGTATTATCAGAAACTCTCCCTGTCGTTAGAGAAACATGGGACTCAAAGAATATCAGTATTTGTACCTGACTTTTCACAGAGGTCAGGACCTAAACAGGAAGGTGTTTACATGCGTCATCTGGAACCAACATACTCTTTCAAAGTCATTGGATCGCTGTGTAGTTCACAATAATCGACTTGCTGTCGTGTGATCGTGAGTCCTGCTCACAGAACGAAACATAAGGCTGAAGGAGGTGAAACGCTTCAGTGAACGTCACATCACAGTTGTATAGAAAAGGCAAATCATAATAAATATTCTCAGCATGTCCAATAATACATTGTTTTTATAAATCAGGAAAAGTATTTGATGAATACACAGTTGCATTATTTACTCATACTCAAACTTACTACAGCTAAATTCATTTCATAGTACCTTGCATTAAAGTAAAAGTCACATTACCCCTAGATGTACCTTCATCCGTGTCTTGCACTGTGTCTGTAGCTGTGATCGATTTGTCCAGACATTTAGGCAGCTAGAAATTATTAGGAGGCTACAACGTGTTGGGAAGCGCCTTGAACACCATCTTGAAAGAGTTCGCAGACAGCAAATGCCTATTGAACAACGATTTGGGGCTTACGTCTGCGAGTTCTGAAACTCGTCAGCCCCTGGAAAAGTAAGCTAAAAATCGTGTAGTATGAACAAGTTCAAAGTAGACTCGGTCCAAATCCAAACCTAAATACTGTCATATTGAGCATATTTGGTGTCACAGGTACACGCCCAGGATGAAAAAGTGAAACATGAGGTTCAAAACTAAACATGCACAGAATTTTTGATGGTAAACAATGTGCACTTCTGAGATTTATTCTTCATTGTGAAAGAAGCACCAGACCAGTGTATGTATTCTATGAAACAGCTGGTCATTGTACAGAGATGTGAAATGAACCCCACTGCCCTAGAAGATGGAGTTAAGGACCACAGAACTGAACCCTATGACATTTTTACTAAGTTCAAGATGCGTATAAAAACATGTAGATTTTAGTGTAAAAGAGTCAATGAATATAGTTGGTCCTGCTTCTCACTTCTGGTTTGAAGTGTATGATAATTAATGATTGGGCATTTGTGTACAAAAGGAGGTTTTTGAAAGGAGGTCCAGACTTGAATAAAGTTAGTGAAAAAAAACAAAAACATCTGAAAAGCTCTATACACCTTTGAGATATTCCCTAACTTCAGTTTGTCAGTTTCCTGTCTACACACATGGTGCCAGGCTCCAATATGCGATGATCGGGTGATGACAACACCGGTTTGACAGTGAGGCTTTTTCCTGCACTTTGGAACAGGAAGTTACTGAGGATACATCTTGCTGAATATCTAAATATTGACTTAAGAGTAAACCTATCTGCACCACTTTGTTTTAGCCTTTAGTCCATTTGCTTACTATCAGGAAAATCTGCATCATGGAGAGAGCTGCTGGTTTGGAGAAGCTCCCTCACCGTGATGATCTGAATCTCAAATGAGCTGAGATCTTGAGGCCTTCTCACACCTGAAAGTCCGAACCAAGGTCCATGTCTTTTACATACCTATGTTCTGTCGTCATGACCTACGTCATCACCTGTACTTGACACTGATGTAGACGGTTTGTAAATGGGCTTGCGTCTGATGTCTGCGTCTTTTGGCAGGTAATAGTCATTCAGTTTGAATAGAAAAAATGAATTAACCGGTTAATTTTGTTTGTCATATGTCAAATTACTGTAATATCATTTTGGTAGTACTAACAGCCTCACCAGTGTCAGTCTCAATATTCAACACTGTTTAATGTGGGCAAAATGACTGCAGATAATCCTGTAAGCCTCTGCAACTCCATTTCTGGAGAGACCACTAATGCCTCCACTTCTCCTCCTCCTCCTCAACTTCCTGTAACTGGTTCGAATTACCCACACACACCACACATAAACTGAACATTTTAATTTGGACAGAGACCACCTATTTTAGTTGGAATAAATGTTGGTCTGTTGGTCCAGACTTTGGTCTGAGGCACCTTTCACACCTGATATTTTGGTTCATGCTAAACTGAAAAGTCCAAAGGTCCGGACCAGGAGAGGTAGGTGTGAAAGCCTTCTTATTTCTAGCGTGCGTGTGTGATGAACAAAAAAATAAAAATTCTTCTACAAAAATGTGGATTCTCTGTGCTTACATCCATTTAATGTCTTCATAGTCTTTTACATCTCTAACCTTTACATTTACACTGCATTAAAACATATGTTTGAAAGGAGATTTGGCATTTAGACAATGAAAGAATCTGGCTGCACGTCTAGATGGACATATATGGTAATGAGCAATGATTGGCTGATTCTTACCTGAAGGGTTGAGCAGCCGCCAGGTGATTGCAGGGTCTGGTCTGCCATTGGCCAAACAACTGAGTGTCACATTACTGCCCTCATTCACAATGATGTCCTCTGACACTTTGTAGATGTTGGCAGGAACTGGAGACACAAGAGAAAAGACATCCAGGTTAATAAGGTTGTGAAGAGAGTATGAAGAGTGAGCTTTACTTCACACAGACTTAGATGAGAGGTCTCAACCTTTTGAAGTTTTACAACTGACATTTGTGCTCTTTTTATAGACCTTGAAATGTTAAACATGTTTTGTTCACCTTTCTCTAAAACTAAAGTTTGCACTAAAAGCCCTGTGTACCATGCCAGCTGCTTTACTCCCATTGAGTCCTTCACTGTAACTATTGGCTGTAAAGAGAGGTTAAATGAAACACAAGCTGACCTTGAATCTCTCTGTTGAAAGGAAGAGTTTCGAGAAGCTTTAGAAAACCCTTTTCCTACTGCCGTATCCCAGAGAGGTACTTAGAGTAAACTTTCTCAACCTAAGATCCAAATAAGCAATTTAATCTCCTGCCTCGGGACCTGAGCTCATGAAAACTGATTGCTGCTCTTGTCATATGGGGACCCTCCAGACGCTTGGCACTGATTCAGTGCAGACGAAAGTAGGCATTTAATACACAACTGAAAATTTAAAGGTGAAATGAAGAATATTTGTATGTGTCTGTGTGAGGAAAACACAGATGGTCAAAGTAACACGGAGATATTCCTCCAACTGCTCTCACCCCCACACAAACAAACGAGAACCTAGAGGGGTATATATATATATATATATATATATATATATATATAAAAAATTCTTCAGACGAATTGAGAAGGTACAAGCGAGTCAGCAGCTACGATGCAATCAGTCATGAACGACGTAGAGGGTATCCATCATTGTTTTCACAAACCGTGGGTGAAGGGGTTGGGATAAGGTATCGTGTATGCAGATATGCAGAGGTACAAATAATGATCAATGAGTCTGGAACATGATGAATGCTGGGACATGCATAATGCGGGCGAGTGAAGAAAGGTAACTGTTTTTTTCCCCGCTCAACCTGTGATATGTGGATTTACTATTCTAATTTCAGGAAGGAATGCATGTGTGTGTATGTATGTATGTGTCAGGTCATCGAAAATACAGCTCGGAAACATGCCACCCAGGTGAACTCGGTAATTTCTTCTTCTTCTGTATTTGAGCAGCCTTGAAAGTGATGATGCATTTTTTCTGCGTGACATTATGTCTCACACTGATCTTTTCCTAGTTGACGTCGCAGCGCAATGGTGGAACACGATAAACCTAAAACTATGGCTCCTCACCAGCAGAGTTGATGTTTGGGAGGTGAGTTTACCAGCTGTTTGCAGAAGTGATACTTATTTTATCCGCTGCTCGCCATCCCCCGCACCAGCCTGAGAACCTACACGGTGACAGGGTCGTCAGTGTGGCAGCCACCAACAGAACTCCTTAGAGCCCACCTGTTCACAAGCAGGTTCATTTGACTACTATAGTTTTCTTCATGCTCAGGTAACATTTCTTTTATTATTTTGTGTTTCTTTCATTTTTACATTTTCCAAGTACCCAAGTGGCCTTGAGTACATTTAAAGGCACTATATAAAACCATATGATTATTATCTTTTCACAGTTATTCTTGCATACTAAGCAGATGGAGCCTCAACAATCTTCAGTAGTTGGATTCTTTGACCAACAATCACATTTAAGAACAAATTCATTGTTAAAATGATTTTTTAAACTTTAAAAGAAATGTAATCTACCTATAATCCTTCTGATTATTATTATTCTCCTTAAAAATCGGACATTGAATGTTTATTTGTTTTCATATCACTCAGATTATTCTGAAGAACAAATGTACAAATATTAGAATTTTTGAATTTAGTAATGACGTGTGACGCTGAAACTGTGGACATGGATGATGTCTGGCAGCCTGTGGTCTCGTTGCCTCACACATGTAAAATTAACTTTTGATCTGCTCCACTTCTGTGTTTATTGCTTGTCTTTAGGGCAGTTATTATTCACCTTATGCAGCCATGGATCTATGATCCACTCCTTGTACTCCTAATCTACTTGTACATCAAGCGGCCACAAAGGTGAGACACACCTTGGCCTTTTCTCTTTCTGCAGTGTTGTTATCCTGAACCAACTGAGTGAGTCACAATGAGCTTAAAGCCACAGGAAAATTAACATAGCTTTTAACAAATTTGTAGTTTGTAGCCATTTAATGAGCCATTATGTTCTATATAGACCATTCTTCACAAATCTAAGATCAAGAGTACAAGAAATGTGTTTACTGTTTATCAAATGAACACTTATGACCTGTTGTTGCTGTTTAATGTTTAAATGTCTGTATTTTATTATTTTTCTTCATTTTATTTTATTTAAACGCCACCACAGGATATCTTTGCCATTATTCCTCCTTTAAAGGATTCATGTAGTATATATAAGTATATGTATTCATGTATAAGCTCTTAATGGTAAAAACATTGCCAGGCTCTTTAACAGTACATCATGCTTATCAGGATTTTCAACTCAGGGCTATAAAGGGGCCTGATTTTACACAGAGGGGCCAAATATATGTCCAACATCAATGCACAATTTCTGATTCAGTAATGTGGACCTTGAAGTCCTTCCTTTGTTACTGTTAGCTCTATAGCTTTGAGCAAAGCCACACATCATTGAACATACATCGTTATCAACCACTATCATTATATGTAAACTAGCATTTACAAAACATCATCATATTTAGTTGCTACACGAATTGCAAGAAACATTTGTACAAACTACCATGAATACAATGCATAAAATAGAAAAGTCATCTTTTCAGAATAATAATAAAAAGAAGATCTTTCATGTTAACCTTCAATGGGTAGAAACATTGAATACCTATTCTGTATTCTTTTCACATCATTTATCAAAACACTCTTTGTTAAGATCTTTTTCATCACTTCACATTCATGAATGAATAATTTCAATTTTCTAATCTTTGTTTGACCTCAACACATCCATCCATTAAAGTCCCCCCCCAAAAAAACGTATTTGAGAACAAATATAGTCAAGTAGATTCTGTTAACCTGTTAAGGTCAGACGAAGACTTGAAAACGTCTTTGATGGACTAAAACTGAAGCTGACACTGCTCTGCCTTCATATTTCTTAATCATCAGCTGGAGTTAAGTGGCGGATATACAAGTTTGTGCCAAAATGTCAATTTTTGCAACATTATAATTGCATCAGATTTATGGGTCAGCGGTAATAAACCTTAATTGCCAAGACTGAAACAACCGGGCTACACATTAGCTTCACCTTTGTTTCGCTGTCCAAATGATTTACGGATAAAGAACAAGGTTGGGAAGTAAACCATTAAAGCTTATGGGTTACCTGCTTCAAAGTGTCAACAGCAACACAATCAGTTTGCAAAAAAGCTGGTGTGAAAAGTAACAGACTCTGCCAGCTTTCAAAAACAGTTGTAAATTTGTCCATAAACAATCGCACTTAAACCCCAACAGCTCCATTAAAGTTACTCACTGGCCCTACAATAAATAATGCACACTAGTCATACTGCTGTAGTGGGTGGTATCCATGCCAGATACCACAAAGGGCACCAAGGCTTCTGGGTTCACAGCTTTCCATTTTGTTGAAGACTTTTCTTCTTTCATTCTTTTGTTTTCTTATTCCCCACCAAAAAAACACTTGGGTATATATATACTATTTAAATCCAACAAGGCTGGCTTTGTTGAATTGAAATGGAGCTGCCCCATCGACCATGTTTTCCAAGAAACAATATTTCTCTCTTTCAGATTGCTCCTCCAGCAAAGTTATTATTGAAGCTTTGTCTCTGTACGACATCACAATCAGCCTCCACCAAAACTAACATCTCTCTCTTTTTCCCCGTCACACATACATACACATACACACACACACACACACACACACACACACACACACACACACACACACACACACACACACACACACAGAGCATCCCCGAGTAACCCATCTCTCTAATACCAACTGACAAGACAGTCACAATTGTGCCACACAGCATCTTAAGTGAAGTCATACAGAGTTGTTGTCAAAAGACCGAACCGAAATGAAGATGCGTTTTGCAGATATGGGGAGATGGAGCGAGGGGGGCGTCGGGGTGGAGGCACTCGATTGAGGTGACAAAGAATCCAATTGGATTTTTTATCCCCTCCCCACCTAAAAAACAACCACAGCAGGGTGGGTTGGTGGAAGTTGATTGGCTTAGCAGGATGCGCGACGGGAGAATTAATCGCCGGACGCATAGATAAAAATGGATCGGCGAGGAAAAAACGAGCGCTCATACTCTGATAACCCTGTCACCTCTATAAATGGGAGGAGGAAGGATGGGGATGAGAAGTGGAAAAAGGAGACAAGATGAACAAAGGAAGACAATCGTAAGGGAAAGAAGTGTGGATGACATTTCAGCTCTTACGGCAATATAGTGCCTGGCGTCCTGCTGTCAGCGGTGAAGTGGGAGGAGGGAGAAGAAAGGAGTGAATTGTAATCACATAGGTCAACCTTCAAGGAACATTGTTGGAAAGGGCAGCTATTTGAGAGGCACTTTACTGTTGCAACGGCAGGATGGATGAATTCCACAGAGATAGACTGCACTCTGCTAATGTTTTCCTTATGGCTGCATTTGGGTGAAATATAGAATCGACACCAGCATGGCCTAAAAACTTCACATTTAATCTTGTGTTATGTACAGTACAGATACACTGACGCACACTCGCCTCCACATATACACTCACGCACATTGGAAAATGCTTATTTACTCTGTTGTTATTTCATTTTTGTCACCTGCTCCATGAATCTTCAAGTATCGTAAGCCGCGTTTTTTCTTAACAGGCTCCACCGCCGCCACCCTCCACACAAATAAATAAAAAAAAAAATAATGATCTCCTATTTGGTTTTGTTTCCCAATTCCTCAAAAATAATAAATCTCTGCTGAAAACGTTATAAATACACCGACCTTGCTTTGAACTGTAATTTCAAACTTCAAAGAAAGAACGAAAGGAAAGACAGCGAAAGACTGAGACAGAGAGAGAGCGGGAGAGAGGCAGAGGAAGTAGGAGTTATTAGGGGGAAAATGTGTTTGTGTTTGTTGGTTTTTGCAGAAAGAGAGAGAGGGAGAGAGAGAGAGAGAGACAGGCAGTTCCTTAGTCTATGCGATGTGTTATTTACTGTGGGGGGGTGAAATGCGATTGCTAAATGTGTATTCTTGCATGATTAACGACGCACTCACCTTTCATTACTGGCTATATTTATATGCACCTGGTAGTGTAACTATTGCAAAATACTCCAATCAAGATAACAATGTGAAGAAGATTTCCGGTGCAAGACCCGGTTCAGTTGGGTTCTTTCTGTGAGGAGTGTGCATTTTCTCCCCTTATGTCTGTGTTGGTTTTCTCTGGGCGTAGACATAGATCTTAGATGAACTGGAGACACACATTTTTTTTTGTGAAAGAAAAGCTCCATAGACCGAGCCCTGGTGCGTAAAGCCCGGCTAGACTCACACGGAGGGAGCGAGCGCTCCTCTCCACTCTACTCACTCGCCTATGATATTACATTATTTTTCCAGCGTTCCAGAGATCCCAGTGCCTGCCCCGTCAAGTTCACCGTGTCTCTTAGGCTTATCTCTCTCTCTTTTTCCTTTCGTCTTTCTCTCTCCATCTTGCTCTGGCCAAAGAGCCAGGCTACCATGCACAGGCTCCACTAGCCGACCCATGGTGCGCAATGCCCGGCTAGATGCACACGGAGCGAGCGCCCCCTCCTCACCCACACGCTGTTCTCCTTGATGAAGATGAACAACAACCCACACAGGAGTCGTCTCACTGAGGAAAACCTTCACTCCATCTTGAGGGTTTCCACAGCACAGAACCTAACCCCTAACATTCATGAACTGGCAGCCAAGAAAAGATGCCAAACATCTGGCTCTGGCACATGTACACTACCGTTCAAAAGTTTGGGGTCACCCAGACAATTTCGTGTTTTCCATGAAAACTCACACTTTTATTCATCAAATGAGTTGCAAAATGAATAGAAAATATAGTCAAGACATTGACAAGGTTAGAAATAATGATTTTTATTTGAAATATTAATTTTGTTCTTCAAACTTTGCTTTCGTCAAATAATGCTCCATTTGCAGCAATTACAGCATTGCAGACCTTTGGCATTCTAGCTGTTAATTTGTTGAGGTAATCTGTAGAAATTTCACCCCACGCTTCCTGAAGCACCTCCCACAAGTTGGATTGGCTTGATGGGCACTTCTTGCGTACCATACGGTCAAGCTGCTCCCACAACAGCTCAATGGGGTTGAGATCTGGTGACTGCGCTGGCCACTCCATTACAGACAGCAGACCAGCTGCCTGCTTCTTCCCTAAATAGTTCTTGCATAATTTGGAGGTGTGCTTTGGGTCATTGTCCTGTTGTAGGAGGAAATTGGCTCCAATCAAGCGCTGTCCACAGGGCATGGCATGGCGTTGCAAAATGGAGTGATAGCCTTCCTTATTTAAAATCCCTTTTACCTTGTACAAATCTCCCACTTTACCAGCACCAAAGCAGCCCCAGACCATCACATTACCTCCACCATGCTTGACAGATGGCATCAGGCACTCTTCCAGCATCTTTTCACCTGTTCTGCGTCTCACAAATGTTCTTCTGTGTGATCCAAACACCTCAAACTTTGATTCGTCTGTCCATAACACTTTTTTCCAATCTTCCTCTGTCCAATGTCTGTGTTCTTTTGCCCATATCAATCTTTTCTTTTTATTGGCCAGTCTCAGATATGGCTTTTTCTTTGCTACTCTGCCTAGAAGGCCAGCATCCCGGAGTCGCCTCTTCACTGTAGACGTTGACACTGGCGTTTTGCGGTTACCATTTAAAGAAGCTGCCAGTTGAGGACCTGTGAGGCGTCTATTTCTCAAACTAGAGACTAGAAAAACAGTGCTTTTCTTTGAAAAATAAGGACATTTCTAAGTGACCCCAAACACGGTAGTGTACATAAAAGAAGGATGTAGCCTACCTAAAAAATTTTTCTTTTTTAACTTTATCCAATATCCTGTCTATCCTGTTAAATAAATGTTGACCCCGTTTGACCTTCGTAGTCCCAGTTTATAATTTTGGCCCTCTCTGTGATTGAGTTTGACATTGTATTGGTGTCCCAATACATGTTGGGACGGAGGGGTAGAGCTTAGGTGTAGGGCTCTATACCCCTCCAAGCAGCGATTTTTCCAACCCTCACTTCGAACGTGGGGGTACCCAGAATGCCTTGCAAATCACTGGCAAGCTGGGAGAGAGACCCATAAATGTAGTATTTTCTCCATTAATAAGGATTTAACAATTAAGATAATGGTTTCAATATCTTAGTTTAATATCATTTCAATGTATTGTGGTCACTTTTTTCAAAACAACCTTAAAACAAAAGATCGTGACCGCGCTAGCATGCTAATGCTAGCGTTAGCATGCTAGCAATCTTTTTTTTGCATGATAGTCCTGTATTTTCACATAATTTCATATTGCACCCCCCATTTGCGTGTCTGAAAATAGGGCTTTTCCACATGTAAGGACTCACTATTATAAATGCAAGTAGTCCACCTGTGTTTTCATCTGTTCTCGCGTAATAACTCATTTTTATTGTGTGTAATGGCTGTAGAGATTTATTCATTTAAGTAAAAGGTTTTCATGAACTTCAAAAACAACTGTGGGTGACAAATAATCAACAAGTATTTTTAGCCGAGTAAGTTATCTTGCAAAACTATGGAATCATCATTTCCTGACAGTATTCTGCAATTAATATGTCTGTTTGTGTTATGAAAATAGCCAGGCCAATATATATGGAAATTCCCTCCATATCTGGACAATATTGCACTTGATTTCCATTGCCAGTGTTCAGTATCAACGCAGGCAGGACACAAACAATCATATGACTGGAGCAGTGGATGGAGGAGCAGCAGGTCTGACATCTATGCAGGTGACAGATTGTACCCCCAGGGCCGACCCCTCCCACCCTGGACACACTTTTAAAGCCCCTCCCTCTGGCAGGAGGCTGCCGGCCATCAAGTCCAAAACCTCATGCAACAAAAACAGGTTTTTCCCAACTGCTGCTGGACTCATCAACAAGGCCCGGGACCCAAACACTGGACTGCATTGATGTCCCTCTATGTGACCGTGACACCTGAACTTTCCGTTGCCAATAACGGTCTTACGGTGCATACTTCAAATTGCAAACATCTTATCGCTCATCTTGCACAACCCTTTTCTTGAACTTTCCGCTCCATGCGCTTTGTAGTACAAGTCACACTCATCCATTTACACACACAGAAAATACAGTGCATCTATAGCACCAGGACACTGGAAACACCAGTGAACACGAAGAGCAAACTGACCTGCTGTCAGTCAACAGAATGTGATTTTCCATGTGGGTCCTGATGATGCACTGATGATGCAGGAAATGCACCAAAATTGCATAATCAGTGAGTTTCTTGTCACTACATGTACCCTCATGTGTAAAAGGTCCACGTGATGCGGGCCACAACTACAACTTTGGGGTTTAAAACCATTTATCTCTGGATTCGACTACATGAACCAAACTAGAGCTGTTCACGCACCCAGTGAAAGAAAGCAAAAAATTTATAAAAATTATATACATATATAAATATATATATATATATATATATATATGGCATTATATCAGTTTATAAATTTGTGCTGCCAGTATGATTATTTGTCTTTAATGCATACATTTGAATGTATGGTAAATTCCTCCTACTCGACATCTGCTAATGCACCTAAATTCTCATTACGATAAACATAGGTCTATATGATAAACAGTGTTCTCATAAATGTACAGTAGGGCAACTTGTTGTTGTCACTAATGCTTACATGTGACAATATGGTAAATCCCATCTACTCGACATCTGCTCTTGCACTAAAATCACAGGGGAGAGCTAACACATATACACATCATCATCAAAAAATAATAAATGCATCGTTCCTGCTTGGTGAATGAGAGACTGCCGCTATGCCAAACACACAAAGAGACTGCAAGAGACTGTAGGGGAAAATTCCACTGACCAGTGTCTAAGGTATTGGAAATCCCCCTGACCAGGTGTCTCACTGCTGTGATACTGTCTACCTGACAGGGTGGAACCCTTATTTGGCGATGTCTCACTGCTATGACCTTGATCAACAGGGTGCATGCCCTTATTTGGTGATGTTTTCTTCCAACTGCTACAGCGGACGGACAGACACAGATGATGATCTCATGTCTTTCATGTCTTTTTTCATATTATGTTTTATGAAACGCCTCTTTGTATAAGTTCTGGCTTTTGTGAACTTGCGGCCAGTTCCATTTTGAGCACCCGTGCTTGTTGTGTAACCTCTGCAGAGCTTACTATTATAAAGACTCAAAGGCAACTCCAGTCTGAGAATTTCATTATTTCAAATCTCAAGATGAATTTCCATCACAAGACACTTGCAGTTTAACAGAAAAAAGTCTTTCAAGATCAGGAAATAATCTTGCCATAGCACTGCTTAAGTCAAGAGCCCCACACCTCAATTCAGAACCTGGTAACACGCATGCAACACATTTCCCCACTACTCTCCCTCCATGCAATGCTCCCCTTCAGTTTTCCATTTCTTAGAATCACAGGTGATCTTTTCTCTGATGTATCAAAAATACGCCAGTGTTCTTGCTTGGTCAGTTGCAGGCGTATTGAGCATGAAATTAGCCTTTGAGCAGAAGCAGGAAAGGCAGCAGGTAGGAGCAGAAAGCAACCTTGCCCACATGGACTCTTGTCAGATTGGTTTATATTCAAGCTAAACTGTTCATTACAATTCAAGGATTACTGCGCCAAACTCGATTCCGTTCTTTGGGACACAGACAGGAAACAATAAACAACAAAAACAGCTCCGGGCTTTGACTGTTAAATTCATTCTGTTACTTTGCCCCATCACAGTGTGTTGGTTAAAACAACAAAATATCTGTGAATTTAAGGACACAAAACAAGAGGCAGAGTCAAAATAAAACATTTTGATATACTTCACAAGCAGAGCACAGGCACGGTTACGGTTTTACATGACACAACATTGAAGTAATGCTCACCCATGAATCATCCATACTGTCTGTGTACACTATTTAACATGTGTTACATTTTTCCCCTTTGGCTCATTTGGCTCCCTCTTACATTTAACCCCCACTGGCTCTCAATGCGACATTTATAGGAGTGATGTGGCAGCAAGTGTAGAGGAGGCGTGCGATTATGCTCCGCTAATTTGAAACCTCAAGAAGATAATCAGGAGATAGCACTTGCAGCTTTTAGTGCTGAGAAGCGTTGCTGCCAATTACCTGCTTTCTATAAAACAAGGTCAGCCCAAAACCGCCCCTCCAGACGTCGCAGTGATAACAGCAGCTTTTTGGCAACCAGGGTGACTGTGAGGCGGAATGACGTTGCCTTAAAAAAGCCCCTGCAGTGCTTTAATTCTGCTGCTGCTTGTAACTGGTATGTACGTCACTGATTGTCAGTGATCGTCAATGGGCGGCACATGGGACACATCTGGCCTGCCGAAGCCTCCCATCTGCAGAATGTGAGGAGGAAGGAAATGTAATCTAGTAGTTGTTTCTTCATTCTTCAGTGTTTCCCATACATTGACTTACGACAGCATTGATCACCACATATCGATTTCTCTGTTGTAGTATTGTCAAGTGGTATATTTTCATTGTACACCTTCCTCTGGGAAGGCAATTGATTCGCTCAGACCCTCTTTGCCCCCCCCATTTTGAATAGTTCCTCCTCTACGTGTACTTTCAAAACATCATCATGCGTGGGAGGAATGGCTGTTGTTGGCTTTTCCGTACAGACACAAGTCATACAACTGGTCAATGCTAATTCGTCGCCTCTGAGGTGAAATGTTTGTACCCGCAGTCTAGATGAAAACTGGAAAAATATTTTCAGACTCAAAAGGGCTCACCCCTGAAGACCACAGGTATTCAGAAAACAAGTACTTTTAATGGGAAAAAACGCAGGAAAGCTGACTAGTGCGAACATTAGTTATCTGATTCATTTGTCTCGCACATTTCCAGGCTTCAACCGGTTCTGCTGTGGCAGCTGAAGAGGCCACAGAGGGTCAGCTGTAGCTACTGAAGAGTGAGGGGTGTGGGAGAGAGGGAGAGGGGGAGCTGCAACAGGTGAGACTGAAAGCAAACAGAGACTGACAGTAAACACAGAAATAAAGCTGTATGTATAATGCTCATTTATTATCTGTACAAAATTACTTGAACTTCAATGTATTATTTAATAACTAGAAGGGTTAGTGCCGAATTCTGACAAGGCTGATTGGCCACTTGGCATTATTTAGAAAAATGTTGAAAAACACAATGTTAAAGAAAGTGACAAATTTGGCTGGATCATCCCCCTTTGATTGGATCTGCTCGAAAAAGTACTGGTTTCTTCCTTGCACCGAGTTTCAGTCAGACAAACAGCAATGAAAACTGAACCTCTCTGGAAAATGTAATTGACTCAATAAGGCCTCACACTATATTGAAGTGTCTGTTTAAGAAAGAAAAAACATCTTCATGCAAGAATCGGGACAAACTTCTTCAACCTACCAAGACGCTGCGTGACAGCCTCAAATATTGTAAAACTTAATTATTGTTACAGGAATGTAATCTGTAATTCAGTTTCTAAAATAATGAATACAAACCACCACTGGTCCATTTTTTTGTTGTTGATAGTTTTAAGTATCGAATTGAGCTTATGGATTCACACCGATACAGCCAATATTATTGTATGAAAGTGAAAATATCAAACAATAATAAGCTAACTTGGTTGAAGACAAACATATAATTTAATACATTTTTATGCAATATAATATTACAACTAATATCTTTGAAAAGAAATATGTATTTTAAGTCCACTTCGAAAAGCCTGCTCAGATGAACTCTGGTCGTTGGACAAATGCAGTGGATGAAACCTTGAACCTTGACCATAAACTGAGCGATCAACAGTCATAGAATTGCGACCATTCAAGGGCTGAAAGAGACTCGCACACAAACATCTCTGATAAATCTGCTGCAAAAAATTGCACCCTTACAGATAATGTGGTTTACTGAAAGACTTGAAGAAGAGGAGGAAGGAAAAGGCTAGAGGGAAGAGGTGCTACGAACAGGAAGAAAAGAGCAAAATGTAATCTGTGCCACATCTCCAAATGTCTGCAATGTGCTTGTGTCGATAAAGAATATCTCTTTAGATTAACACTAAGCCTTGTGGCTCAGCCGTTGGTTGTACTCTTACTTCGAAATCGCACACACACAGTTGTATGCATGACCACAATACAGTCACAAATACACATTTTGTTTTCTGTAGCTGAGACCGTATATCCCCATACTGCATGACTCTGTTTATAGCCACCACTGATCCCTTCAGTTATTCAAATTGGCTTTGTTAAACAATGTATCCGTAGAACACAACTGCTGTGCACACATTTTGCCTGCAGCCAAACACACACATGCATGTTTTTACATCTATCATAGTTAGGACACTCATTGGCATAATGCATTCCCTAGCAACTTAACCATCAAAACTAAGGCCCAATCCCATTTCACCCCTTGGCCCTACCCCGACCCCTTGTTTTCCAGGGTTATCTTGCTCCTTGAAACAGACTCACAAGGGGTAGTGGTTGATATCTTCCTCTACGAATTTGGACAGCACTTCAGGAAGCTGTGACATCATCAGTAGTCATCGCGAAAAACCCGACCAGCATCAGTAGTCGTCGATTAAATAGAAGCAACAAAATGTTTTGCAGGGGATGTCATTGTAATAACATTGTTGAGATTTTAAATAAACCAATGCTATTGTTTGCAGTTACTAAAGTGACAAACCTATAATATCCAAATAAAATCTGTGCTAATGCAGTTGAATCAATGACATTTGAAATTGAAAAGCTTGGATGCTCGGCATTATTTCACGTATGAATCAAAAGCACACAGCATCAGGCTGCTAGCAGTGGTCTGTAGGCGACCCTGCCAGGATGCTTTGTTATTAGAGGAGCAGTTTAGTTCAGTAACATCGCTGCTATACGCTGGTTAAATCAAGTGCATCATGTTTCTTCAAAGAGGGGGGGATGCGACATGAAATTATTATCATGCAAAAAAAAAATATCGCTAGCATGCTAGTGCGCTACCGATTTTATTTTAAAGTTCTTTAGAAATAAATTAACATAATACATTGAAAGGATATTAAACTAAGATATTACAATCATTATCGTAATTTTTAAATCCTTATTAATGAGAAAATTGCTGCATTTGTGGGTCTCTCTCCCAGCTCGCATGTGATTCGCAAGGCATTCTGGGAAAAACTTGGGCCTACCCCTCTGTCCCAACAAGTATTGGGACAGCCTACCTCTAGACAGGACAGTGCAAAACGAAGGGGAAGGCTAAGGGCTGAAATGGCATGGGCCTAAATGCCTAACCTTCACCCAAACCTTAAACTAAACCTAACCCTAACACCAAGTCTAAACCCTAAAACAGCTCATTAAAAGGGGTCAGAATGTGAGGACCACTTTGTCCTCACTTTCCCAAAATGTCCCCACTCTGTAGGCTCAAAAAAGTCCTCACAAAGGGATCTGTACAAGTACGCACACACACACACACACACACACACACACACACACACACACACACACACACACACACACACACACACACACACACACAGACACACACTAATTCCTCTCTGCCTGGCACTGCAGAATTAAAAGGAAAGAGAATGCAAAAGTCTGATTAGTGGGCTGACTCTGCTGCTGCAGGAGAAGAAGCTCAAGTGGCTTGGCAATGCCAGTGTGCCCCTTCCCCTCCCTCACGCACTCTTAGCGGTTGTGAACGCAGAAGAGGAGAGGAGAAGGCAGATGAAAGAGAAAGAGAAGTGATGACAGAGTATAAGACACCAACAACTTTCCCCCGCTGTCCCAACTGTAGCTGTCAGCAGCTGCAGTGCTTTAAAAAAAAACAATATGCTGGCGAAACTTTCAAAGGAAATACCAGATATGAGACAATGGTCTGCTGGAGGCACTGATGGGAGCGAAAGAGGGGAGGGAAAAAAAAGCAGCGGTATTCTCTGTGTTTTTATGAAGGAGGAATTTCTCCATTTGAGACCAAATACATTTCCATTACTTGGAAAGGTGATTAATTAACGAAGATGTGTTTTCAGTTTGTGTTGAGAGGTGTTTGTCTAATAAGGGCCCGCAAGGATAGCTAAGGATAGGATAACTTGTGAATCACGTAAGAATCTAATTGGTGTCTGCATGGACAGAGGGAAAACAAGAGGTGTAAAGCAGAAATGTTGCAGCTTTTCGCTAACAAGCTGGCACAGGCAGCCAGGGAGGGTCAAGGAAGAGAAAGTGCTACAGATAGTGTTTTCTCCCCCATAAAACTAACTAATGGCAGCTCTTGCCCTTATGAAAAATGTCTATGTTTATATTCCATATAAGCTGTAATTCTTATCTTGGCCTAACGGAGGTACCTCTGTAAATCCTCTGCCTCCTCAAGAGCAATAGCTTTGTACTTTAAGCCTGGCATTCACAAAGAGCGGAGGGCTTGCCAAAAGGCTAAGGAGATTTTGCATTCAGGCCATCAGATGATTTAGAGGCATATGATATCATACAGCTCATGATAATGAGAAAAAACAAAGATGGCTAGACAAGCTAAATCCAAGGTTATAGAATATTGGTTGCAATGGCTGCCTCTCCCTCTCCAGGTACCATCTCTTCAACTGTTTAATACAACTTCATGCCCTTTGCTCCTCCACTTCCAAATACCATCCCTCATTATGTCACTTTGTCCAGACAAGGCTTATTGGAGATCAGAAGTCCCCCAACAAAACCCTATATAAGTACACAGCTCAGTTTAGACGCCTTTTATGCCCCACGACTTCCTATTTTCCTCCCAGAGTGAAACCACCGTCACCTCCTATTTCTTTCTCCAGAGCTATTTCAAGTCTCAGCTGGTTCAGCAGAAACTTAACTTCTGATGGGGAGTCAAAGGTGCTGTGCAAATCAGTCTTTTGCTTCTCCTGTTTCTTTTGTTGCTGTTTCAGTTAGAAAAACTGCATAGTAATAATATATACAGTGGGGTTTAAAAATCTTTTGGACCTGAGTATGTATTTATTCTTGAATTTATAAGTTTATACACACTAATAATGAATTCCTCGGGATAGCAATAAAAAGATCACTTGAGGGCTTAATATTGTACAAAGCAGCTTCACATTGACTAATTATTTTCAGAATCAAAAAGTTTTAAATCTGTATGAGCTGTGGTGGTTTAACTTAACAAGTGAATATTCAAGAGCTGATCTTATTCCATAAAAAACTGTCCATGTACACTCAGCAGAGATTTCGATTTTCCTCGTTGCTACAGATGAGTAAACCTAGACAGTATCTTATTGATTATGCAAATTCAAAGTGAAACAAAAAGTTCAAAGCAGCAACGTACTTCTCATTATTCACTCCAGCATTAAAAGGGATCAAATTACAGCTTGACTTGTGGCATTCAGATGGTCCTTCAGCATAATACTGATCCTCAGATGCCCTAAAGGATGTTAGGTGGAAGTCAAACCAGCAATCAGCACCGACAAATCAATAGTACCTGATCTGCCCCCCGTTCGCTACAATTCACTAGATTACAATGCACACTATAATAAGGAGAGTGACTGTGTATATCTGTGTGGGTTCAATGACGCACAAGTGCGCTATGTTCACGTGTGAACATTAACAACTCAGATCCCTCCCCAGAGTAGAGGCCTCCAGACTCCTTGGTGAGCAGCCATTAACTTTTAACCTGAAAGTGGGTCCAAAAGGTTCACCATTTATTTCAGCCTGCAGCCTCACTGGCAGACTCTTAGCAGTGTCAGGCTAATGACAACGGGTCAATGGGATCAATGTGCAAGAGACAGCTGACAGATGACTACAACAACAATCTGTTTATTAGGGAATTCAAGTGTAAATACACATGGGTACATGCACATACCTTGTAAGATGCATAAAATAGGGAGGAGCAGATTAAAAACATTCAAGTGAAAGTGAAATGATAGATTTGCGGTCATAACAATGGCTTTGACACAAAACCTCTCTATTGGTGCATGGCACTGTTACACAAATAGCCTGATGGGTGTAATGGGTTCTATTCACAATCTGACAAACAAATATTGTGATGGAGTATTGGGTTTTATTTATCTTTGTGGTACATCAGAAAACCTCTACAATTGACACTGCACTCCCCAGGATCATGTTCAGCAACACACCTCCCAAGTTCGAACTAC
Source organism: Hippoglossus hippoglossus (assembly GCF_009819705.1). Taxonomy (NCBI): domain Eukaryota; kingdom Metazoa; phylum Chordata; class Actinopteri; order Pleuronectiformes; family Pleuronectidae; genus Hippoglossus; species Hippoglossus hippoglossus. The sequence continues at coordinate 24,531,876 of NC_047163.1, read as the reverse complement.
TGTACTGAAAGTAAAGACTGTTTGCTGGTGTATAACCCAGAATCAAACAATTGTTTTCCCCAAAGACAAGTGTTTTCACTTCAACAAATATGAAGAATAGAAAGTTTCAAATTCATAAAGAAAAATGTACTTGGGTTTAAATAGATTATAGATAGTTTTGGGGCTATATAACAGTTTGTAAAATGACTTTCTTCTCAAACTCAACAGATGGTAAAATCAACACAACTCTATCAAAATATCATCTCATCTGTTTTTCTTGTAATTGGCACCAAATTGAGTTTATTTTGTGTCACTGAAATTATCAGTTTTTTGTCAAATCAGTATAATTAAGTTTTATTGAATCTAATTTTAACACTTGTTAGCTAACTAATTCCCACATCAAAATAAACGGATAAGAAACCACTAGTCCATTTTATGGATCTACATGTGGCTGTCTGTGATGTGATACGTCAATAACCAGCTTAAAGCACTCCTCCCTCCTGATCCACCCAACACAGTAACCATGGTTTAGTGCCTGAGTGAGCACTTTACTACAGTACGTTCACAACACCACACAGGCCTAACAAAAGCTGTCACAGGGAAGTTCTTCTCCTTCCTCTGTGAGACCAAGCGCTGTCTGCAAAGTGCTTGGTGGTAAATACCAGCAGGGCAAAGTAAAAGGGTAGAGACCAAGTGTAAAATAGTTGAATCAGAATTGATTGCATCAGGCAAAGTCCGTTTTTTGATTTTCCAAAATATGTCTGAACTGAAAAATGGTCAACAAGAAATACATTATTTTGTATTCATTGGTTATAGATGTACATTATTTAAGTGAAGCAATTAAAGCTCAAGTTAGAGCATGAGAGCATGTTGTGCTTAAATAGTGATTTCAATAATCACCTTATCATTAAAATACAATATATTCTATTTCTAGCTTTTTAAAAGTTATGATTTGCTGATATTTTATAACCCTTGAATATCCTTAAGTTCTGGTTTTGCAATTTAAACAGGCCACCATTGGATATTTTTTCAAACTTGCACTTAAATAATGGATCAGAGCTCTACATTGGCTCTAATTTTACAAACCTGCCCCTGCAAAGCTCAGGATGTAATATAATAATATATCTTGCAAACTGACCCCTATTCACGCAGGACGTGCTTGATGGCTGCTCCTCAGGTTATTGGCTCTGAAGGGGTGAACGGTTGTGTAATAGGCCCTCACAAAACAACAAAGGCATGGCATCTAATTAGGCTTGAGAAAAAACATGCTGTTTAGATGTTTAAAAAAATTAACCTTTTATTCAAATTTCAGTTTTTTTTTTATTTCGTCCGCTGCGCACTCACATCAAATTAATTTTCATCACCGATACTGGGTACAGGTTCAGGACCCAGTATTGGAAAACAAAGATTGGGAAAACCAACGGTAAAGACAGAGTTTACACAACTTGTAGAGTGTGTCATTAACTCGAAAATGTGAGAGCAGAGTGCCACCATTATTTTGGTGTAAATTGGTAGATCTGTCGACTCTCAACTGGCTTGTTTATTCTCACTGTGATAAGAACTGTGAGCAGCTGTAAAACGCACCTGACACACCCAGCTGGAGACCCCCCCCCCCCCCCCACACACCGAGTATCTGACTGAGCTTACAGCTGCTCTGCTGGCTGATAGAACGGGTGTGTTCGCCATCCCACTTTCTGTCCTCTAGTCTCTGTGGGTGGCACAGTGCATTCTATTTTTACTGGGAAGTCAGAAAAGTTCCTGCCAGCACGTTTCAAATGGAAAGGCCCCTGAAGTCAACATTTTGGACTCGTAAAGTTGCAACAACCTCACCAACCCCACTCTCAACATCCACACAAGAGTGGTCAAAGCTGTAGTAAGATGTTGACGGTTCAGTCTTATTTATGTCTAGTGAAATCATTTGAACACACTGTACTGCTGCACTGTCCATCTTCCATCTGTCCATGTTTCTACAATGTTTGTATCAGATAAATAGTGGTAACTAGTATCTACTAACTAATTCCACAAACGTCTGTCTGTCTGTCTGTTTGCACAGCGCATATCTTGAGAACCGTCTAATCAGCTTCACCCAGTGCTGAATTTGGTGTGATTTGGACACGTGATACCTTCAATATTAATAAAATTTGAATAAATAAGCGATCAGCGCTCCATAGCAGTCCGAAGGTGGGCAGTTTGACTTCAGTCTGTAGACTTTTATATCACCATATCACATCACCTCACAGAAGTACTTCCTGCTGGGCAATTGTCTAAACAGTAAAGCACAAAGTTTGTATGGTTGCTGCCATGCTTTATATGGAGCTAAACTGCAGAGCTCTTATTTTGAAAGGTTGTGAATTTGGGTCTGAAGATTTTGTCGATTGCAGACCTCTGAGATAGCCAACATGCAATGTATGAAAAATAAACAGCAGTTTAATAAATCACTCAAACTTATATATAGAGCCACAAATGTTAACGCCTTGTGAACAGGTGGTGTTTGAGGAGTTTTTTTGAAGCTGTCCAGAGATGTAGCGGATTTCGTCAGGGGAGAGAGTTTTAGAGGGTGGGGGCCAAGACTCTGTCTCCAAAGGTTCACAGTTTGGTGTTGGAGATTGAGAGCAAACCTGTGTTTGAGGACTGCAGCCTTCTGAGCAGAGTGTAGGGGTGGAGGAGGTCAGTTAGATATGGTCGGGCTAGGGCGTGGAGGGATTTATAGGTGAGAAGGAGGAGTTTGAATTTGATGCAGGCCTTGATCGGGAGCCACTGGAGGTGAATGAGGGTCGCGGTTATGTGCTGCCAGTGCCAATAATGATAGTATATTGTATAACTGTTAGAGGAGGACTCACTAATGACAAGGAATACTACTGAAGCAGCTCTGTTGCATTACCACAGGACAAGAGAATATCCCATTCCAACCAGACACGGCACTAGTTGCTAACAATGGCTAAAACTAAACTTCCCCCATCCTGTGAAATAAACTAAATTTCTGACTTAAACTGGATCACCGTCTGTGAGTGTCAGTCCCAGCTCTGACTTATGGCTTCCGAGGTCAATGGAATGCAGCATAGTTCTCGTTACCTTTCAACTTCCTCTTTGCGCTTTGTATATGGATGACCTCCGTATCGCTAAGCCTCTTACTCCGTCCCATCCTGCCTTGCACTTCCTGTATTCTCTTTGTCTCCTGCCATTCTGTCTCCTTGACTCTTACCTCATTGCTGACACCACTTCTTTGTCTCCTTTCTTCTCATTCTTCCTTCCCTAGTTTCCGTTTCTGTGCTTTGCCTTGAGCTGCAATCTAATGAGCAAGTGGCTGGTGTTGGGAGACTGTTTCCTAGCTCCGAGGACAGATAACAAGCCTATATGTTATTTACCACAGTGGCCATTGCAGCAGCTGACCATTGCTCTCAAAGACCACCCCTCCAGGAAATATATTTCCCATCAAATCCATGGCTGTGCATCAAAGTGCCGGGAAGAGGGACACACTTGACCATACTCAGCAACTGTGGCTATGAGATGCCTATGCAGTAGAGAGCGACATATTGTAATGAAGAGTCATACATATTTTACCTCTTACAAGTGATAAGCAATTTTTTTTCTCATTAGTGGGATGTATTTTTAGTTTCTCCGAGGGCCTCCATTCTGATTACAGTGCACGCCTGTGCCTCTAAAGAGAAGGTGTGGAATAGGTTTAAACAAAGCAATGCCAAGACCGCTGTAGTCACTTCATGGAAAGTTACTAGTCTGTTGTTACACTTCTGCTCATTTAATACAATTAAATTTCTGACAAGAATTCACACCACTTCCCACAAACTGTTAAATCAAATACTGCCCCCGCATTGTTTTAAAAGCAGCGATCCATTAAAGAGACATGCAAAAAGACATTTGCTAAGTGTTTAGCACTTCCCTGCAACACACAAGACTTGGTATGTAAAGCATTGCATCAGCGCTGGCTTCCATATGGTCCAACCAAATAGCATGCCAGACATCTGGCGGGGTTAGTGGGCACTGGCAGAAGTAGCAGCCAAGTAATTTCACCAGGAGAGAGCGAGGATGTGCATAAGTACGTAATGCATGACAAGCACATGGCAGATGTCAGCCCAATTTGTTTTTGAAAAATGAAATACACAATGGCTTCAAAATTATATCCTGCACGTCTCTTTAGATTTACATGATCATATGACTTTCATCAAAGACTAAATGGCCAAACATTTGCTAAAACTGAATACAGATAAGACAGGTCCTCATTACAGCTTCCCAAATCCATCAATCTATTGGTTCCCTCTCTCCTGCCGTTCAGACCAGTCTCAGTGCTTTATTTGACCAAGCAGTTCAAAATTACTGAAAACCTAGTTATTCACACTGGCTTTTGTCTCACTGTTAATATTGTAATGTTTGAATCGATGTGTTTTTATTGTCTTTCGGTTTCTTTTTTTTGTTTCACTGTTTTTATAGCATACATTTATTGTGTAGCCCATTTTAGTTATGATTATGATTTAGTTATTTTATTCACTTTGTCAATTTGTTCTGTGGAAGGTGCTTTATTAAATAAACTTGTCTTACTGTCTCAGTCCATGCATGCAGCACTCTGAGACTGTGCTTAGGTACTAGTGGTGCTTTGAACTAACAGCTAACATCACCATAGCCGTTTTCAGACATGACCTACGGGTAAAATCCTGAGAATTGAGTTCACACATGCACCTCCTCTGGAGAAAATATAGAGGAGCTGCGGAGTCCAGTGCATATGTCTGAAAGCAGCTCATGCTAACATTCTAATAAACAATGCAAACAGTTTTAATTGGTAAAGTTGAGCACATTCTACATTACAGTTAAGTGTGTTTTTTGCTTATTAGCATTACACACAGAAGTGAAGCAGAGGCTGAGAGGAATGTCATTATTTATGCCTTTTTTGGTAATCAACAAAATGCATACACAAATACATTTTTGTAATGGAACTAGATGAAATGTTACTTGTTTTTTCCTGAGGGGGGTGATACTAATTTCACAATGATCCATCCAGTAGAGCTTGAGACATATCACTTACAATCTCAAATCATAAAGGCCCCCATATGCCTGTATGGGTCATGTTTCCAGTCTCCCTCCATGCAACATCAAATGTCATCACCAAAGTCAGTAGAATTTGGAAACTAGAACGTCCTTACAAAATTTTAAGGCAGTCCATCTGCTAGTTGTTGAAACAACTGAGTCCGGATCAAAGAGGAATTGTGACCGACACACCAACAAGCCAACATGGCCATCCCTCGAGCTAGGCTGCTGGCATGGCTAAAAGCATGGCTCCTGCTCCTATTCTAAGAAGGCCTGCACTTCTTTTTTCAAACTGCTGACAGTAGAGAGAATTAGAAAAGGGAAGTAGTTTGAATCCACATGGGTTTTCGTAGCGCTGAGCCTGCTACAACTGAGCCATCAGGAAGCCTCTGAAATCAGATATCTCTCAGCGTGTGTCTGAAGTTCAGGCTTGTGCCACGGACACATGCTATGTGCGCACAAAACAAAGGCAATTGTTCCTCATGCTGCTTTCTCCACTTCAAGGAACTGCATTGATGTAATATGTGGAATCATTAACAGACCCAAGCATCCATATGCTGTTCTCACCAGCTCAAAATGAGCGATTTCTGCTAATATTTAGCATGTTCTTTTCACCACTGTTGACATGTGTCTGAGGAGCAACCCACATGTTTGCCTCTGTGCTCTTATCCAGCGTGTGGTGATAAAGTGGGATCAAGGCCTAGCAGTAGGAATGACCTGAACACCAAGGGGGCTGATTGGCAGTTCCCACACACACACACACACACACACACACACACACACACACACACACACACACACACACACACACACACACACACACACACACACACACACACAGCAGGTAACGCTGAGCACTCATGGAAGAAAGGATGACAGTATTCTATTAAGCCACAGCAGGGTAAAAATGTTAATAAGCGCACAGCAGTTATATTCATCTATACACAACCATGCACATTTGCCACATGTTGTGTGTTGCACACCAGACATACACTGACACAACCTCTGCACACACCTGACCTCATCTCTTCCCCTCTGAGAAAGCAGGTGAGGTCAGATTTAACCATGTCACTCAATCTCACTTCAAGAGCCATTCACAAGCTCGAGTGCCAAAGGGCTGTCCATCTATCTGACAGGCCCAGGTCACTTAGAGGATGGAAAAAGATGGAGGGAGAGGATACTGGCAGGTTCTATACAAGTAATGGGTATGCGTGTGGGGAGCGGAGGTGATGGAGAAAGAAATAGTACTCCTCTATATCAGAGATAGGACCGGGGGAGATGCTGGTCGGAACTGATGGCCACTGGCTCGCCTGGTTAGTCAGTGAAATATGGCTGTGGTGGCTCACCTGCATCCCCTGCAAATACCCCTGCTGTCATGGGTGCCCATGGGATGGCCCCATTTAAATGCATGAGAGCACCTCTTGCAGCCAGCATAAAGAAGATTAAAGGAGGCTGCAGTTTTTTATTTTTTTTAGAGATTCAGTCTAAGCAACATAAGCTCAGTAGCCCAGGGAGAAAAAGGGAATGGTAAATTGTTGCTTTCATTAAAACTTCAAGGAGTCAGTTTCATTATGAAGGTTCAAAGGCAGTGGGAAATATGTGTGGCTGCTTTCTCCCACCCTCTTTTTCTCCGTCTCTTATTCCTCTACTTCATCCAACAAGGTAGCTATATGAAATAATGGGCAATGTGATATCTTCATGCAATCTTGCGTCTGGATGACTGTTTATGAATGTGTGTCTTGTTGCCTATGTACCATCATGCTCATGGCAGGTATGTCGGTGCATGGTGCGGCTGACTGCCGGCCCTCTCACAAGCCAGTGCTTCTGTGGGGTTTATCGGGGGGTTTTCAAGTGCTCCAAACTTTGATTTCCTCTTGATAATGTTTACAGGCTAAAAACAAAACACCATCAGTGCTTTCAGAGATGGTCAATCAAGTGTGCAAGATAGCATTAAAAGCTGCATCGATCAATATCTTTATTTTTTAACTATGGATCAAATTACAGTGCATAAAGTGAGAGGGGTTGCTCTTGGGGACAAACCTGCGGAGAAATATCACACAACTTAAACAGAGAGTTTTAAAGTCTTCAGCCTCACTCTTCTGGCTTTAAGGCATGTAACTGTTTTGATTCAGTCTCACTTTTCTCACAGTTCTTTCATCCAGCAGCAAGTGGTTGTTTTCAGTGAAAAGCTTTAAAAAAAGGAGTATACACTGCCTGACCAGCGACACACATTGAACCAAGCTGATGTAGACATAGTAGTTCATTTTACATATAAGGAGCAAGAAACATGTAAAAAAATATAATTTGTTTATAACCTCCAACAAAAAGTTTATGTTTTCAACTATGTTTGCAAAGAGTCCGGGAATGATTTCCACAAAACCTTGTGAAATGATGTTGTGTGAGTCAGAAAAAATCCCATAAAATGTTGGAGTGGATCCGAATCAGGAGGCAGATCCAGGAATTATAAGGATTTTTTCTACATTTCTCAGGGAATTATGTGTAAATATATTTAGGGGGTTGCTATTGATGAGTGTTTATAAGTGATTTCATGCAGATCCAAATACAATCTGCATGTAGTGGATTTAAATGTGGGTTTCACAGAGGAGTTTTTTTCAACTGCTGTATGGAAACAAATAGAAACCTTTAACTACCACCAATGTGTTTCTGTGAAACGTAATGTGGCCGTAGCTATAAAGGTGGTTTTAATTTAAGGGGATTGTGGGGTTCATTTTAATTTTGTTATTTTAATGATTTGTTGCTATATAAATAAAGTTTATTATAATAATTTTTTTTAAACTAATAAAATTGTAAAAAACACCAATCTCAATTTAAGAATGTTTTGGAATTTACCATTACAAATATATTTTTCCAAGTGTTCCTAAATGTGTGTGACCCATCCCTCGAGCTACAACTTCCCCCAAATGTATTTCCTTACACACGACTATCCATTTACTGAGAACATTACCATGCTAACACAACGGTTAGATTCTGTTTACAAAACTGTTGCCTGCTGTTGCCTCAGTAGCTTGCAAAATGAACAAACCCACTAGCTCAGGTTGAGGCATATTTATCTTTATTTTCTTCATCTGATCTTTGACCATGTACCGACATACCAACATGAGAAACATTGATAAACAACCTTAATTGAAGCACACCTCTGCATTGTGTAGCAAATTGCAGTTTAGGTGACCTCAGTCTGGGTGTACTGTATGCAATAATCACTTGGCCATTGGACAGAAACTAAATTGTGTTCAAGGCTTAAAGTGCTGTGCTCCATGCACTATTTGGCTGCTGGAAAGTCCTTGACAAGCGATGGCTTTGCCTTCAGTGAGAAGCTGCTAACAGCAGCTGTACGGAGCACAGGGAGAAAGACATTTTGTTGGTTTGTTTACTTTTTTTTCTTCTGCGGAGAGGAGCTTAATTGATCCCTGTTAACATTCAGGGTTCAGATGAGGAGGGATCATCCAGCACACAGATTGCAGTCTGAACTCTACGAATGTGGGTGTGATCGTGCTGTGCTGCAGCAGTAGAGCCAGACACACTGCTGATATCTAAAATTAATTGATAGCCATACCTAATCCACGCTTACCCTGCACATCTCTTTCAATTTGTCTGCCTATTTATTCCGTTCTTTCTACCTCCTTTCTTAACAATGTAAGCCCATGTGTATTGCAAGAGCAAGAAATGGAACACCCCAGCAATAGAACACACGAGGGGTGGTCCACAGCATTCACGTGTAATGACTGTGCAGGGGGGGGGGAAAGAGCAAGGAGGATTTGAGATGAGGAGGGGTGGGGGAGATAGTGGATGGAAGGCTTCTCGGGCACAGCTGAAAGGTTCTGATTGTCCCATGATAATCGTTGAAAGGTCACTCATCATCGTTGCATGAACTGTAGGGGAGAAGATTGTGTGCCAATCCACAGACACACATATGTACGGCCACGCACACCTGCCCCCTCCTGCTAGGGTGCTCTTTAGAGTCACATGGCTGCCTTTAGAGGCTTCTGCGGATTAGCTCCCTTAAATACCACGACACTGTGATACGAGGACGGAAGAAATGAAGGGATGGGTAAGTGTGGGAGAGGAGGCATTTGCTGGTTGCTATCTTTTCATTTGAAATTCAGTCATGCCACGTAGGGATAAAGGTCGTATCCTGTGGCTGGGTTAGAGAGAGTGTTGGGATTAGAGCGCATACTGTTAGAAACAAGGAAAAGGCCACTTTCCAGACACAAAATAAAAGGTTGAAACAGCCAACATGCTGGAGGGGATAGTGTTTTAAAGTGGAAAAAAAAAAAAGTTTTCTATGAGCTCTTTGTTTACAGGAGGCGTAGACATAAATAGACTGTGTTTGTATAAGTCTGGTTTTGTGGCCAAAAATGAACAACTTCCCACTGTTGCATTAAATTCTGTCAATTTTCCATGCTACGCAGCAGGTTTCAGCACTGCATTAAGACGAGTCACTTCTCAATGCCCACAACATATTGAAATGGAGTCACAGCAACCATGGGAACAGCTGCTTACGGGATTATTTACTTTGGCTACTACTTTATAGTCACTCTGTTTCTGTGACATTTATGAATGGATAATGCCATCAGTCTTGGAGGGGAAGCTGCACACAAGGAGGGTTTTGGTAATAACTTGTAGATTTAAGAGCTAATTCCGATTGTATAGCCACATTGGTTCTGTTCATAAGCCAAACAAACATAAGCCTTATGATGTTGTTTTGAAAATTATCCAGAATATACAGTCCAGTGAACGTGGCTTTTGACTTTATATTACTTCCATTCAAACGCCAACAATGTGAGGAGATGGTTTAACTTTAAAGCGATATTTCATCTAAAAATGAAAATTCACTCATTATCTACCCACCACTCTGCAGATGGAGGGGTGGGTGAAGTGGTTGAGTCCACAAAACACTTCTGGAGTCTCAGGGGTAAACTTTGGTAGAGCAGAACCCAATATAATTGAGGTCAATGGTGAGTGCTTCTTCAGACGTAATAAAAAAACAGAAAAACTATAACATGCCTCCATACTGCTGCTATGGTGTCATCTAAGTGTCCGGAAGCCCCGACATTCATATTCGACTCCAAACAAGATCATTTACACCAAGTTTTTAACAAAATGTCCGCTGATATCTTCCGACAAGGTGCATTTAGGGACCGTCGGAAATGCTAAGTCTGCTAGCTTAGGCATTTCTGGGTATCACTTTAACAAGAGAATCATTTGATTGGTTTAGATCCGATTTGTTCCTTTTCTATATATTAAAGCAACACAATGAAACCTTTTACCTTAAAACAGCAATTTCAGAATTAGTTTGATGCTTGATTCATTCCTACTCATCACCAATGCAACTGTTGTTGCTCAATGCAACTTTGGTGAGCAAGTATCTCTTGTGAGAAGTGTGGAACTGAATAGTCGCAGCTTAAATTGTCAGAATTGGGCCCAGCAAGGTCAAGAGTAGTGAGTAGTGGTAAAGCTGAACTGTAGACTTGAAGTAATTAAAATCCAAAGTTTATCTCCAATATTTAGTGAGGAAACTTAAAATATCAAGAATTCTAAACAGAGTTTGGTGTATTTCAGCTTGTGTTTCAGTTCGGTGATTGGGACTAAACAGTCAGAGCTCCGCTTAACACATCCATGGACTTCATTCTCAGAAAGCAATTTGATCATTCAGACATGGAGTCCCCCGCGTGTGGCTGCAGAGGGCGTTGCTGTTCAGTAAAAATGACCCAGTGATGCTTTAAGGCTATAAGGTTACCTACATAATTTCATTAAAAAATCAATGCATTTTAAGGGTTCTGCCTTAATTCAAAAGTTTGAGTATCAGATCAATGCTGATATGAATCAGCTGATCCAGCACTACATCACTGGAGTGAAAAAATAAGTAGATAAAGAGACAACAATCAGCACACGTATACCTCACGTGCACAGGTTGGTACACTTACAGGAAGACATGCATGCATGCACACACATTCATTGTATAATCACTAGCAACAGGACAATGCATGTCAAAATCCATCCAGCTGCTACTGTGCCCCAAATGCACGATTCAACAGAAAGACTTTTAATTTACTTTTGGCTACATTGAAGCCACTGATACAAGCTTACTCACTCACCGGCTGTGCTTTACGATTACTTCAGTAACTGGTCCAATAGTCACATCAAATGAACAGTGTATGTCGGATACACTGGTGGGAATCAGAGTTTAACAAGCTGTAATACTTCTGATCGCGGTCAGCAGGCTGCATGCAGATCGTCAGTAACAGCGACGGCTAAATGAACGAAAAGTTCCAGTCCTGTGGGGCGGGTATTATAAGAGGACCCCATGAGATGAATGAATCACTCTCCAGCCTCTGCGTTTGATGAAACACATTTGCATAGAGTATTGAGATTTGCTGACTTTGCTAAAGCACTGCTTCTATGGATGCAGTTATATAAATTAATGTTCAAAAATGTTTGGGGTGGGAATTAGGATCGTATCTTCATGGTTTTTTACAAAGACCATGCCATTATGACATTAGACTCAAGTGCACCTCCTCTTTAAATTGATGAAAAAAGAAAAAACTAACCTTCCAACCCAAATTCTTCAAAAATAAGGGATTTGAGGGATTTGACGAAGACTAAGAATGTACAGCAGTGCTAATGGTTCAGCATAAGAACACACTCACACTGAAAATGCTCACATGCTGATGTTTAGCAGGTATGAGGTTTCCCATATGAGCTAAAACACAAGCTGCTTTTAGACATGATGGAGAATGTCCACACAATCAGGTCCAGACTTTGTCCGGAGTTTGCATGAACAACACAGCTGAAGATTCTCCGGTCAGATGCATTCACAACAACACAGAAATCTCTTGTGTCCAGCTGAGGTGTGGTGCAGCACGGAGGCACGACGTAACATATACATTCTGCTGTGGAGATCAAGGGTTTTTGTTTACGGAATATTGACACTGGTGTCGGGCCTTATCACCAAAAGCTCTCCAATTTCTGCGTCTTCTTATGTGTATATCGCCTCTTTTTCATCCAGAGTTATTTGCATTCTTTTTTTAAAATGTTTGCATTTGTTTCTTGTTAGACACGTCATCATCGCGCATACTTGCTTGAGATGAATCCTCTGTTGTGTTCTCACATGGGGTCATTCGGACATTATCCACAGTTAGTACTAGGGAGCTGGCAGGAGAAACTCCGGAGAAAGTCCGGAGCCTCTCGCTCAAACACTGCATTCTAACATACAGACCTTCCACAGAATGTCAGGAGATTATCCAGAGTTCAGTGCATGTCTACAGGCAGCTTTAGTTAGCACACATTAGCATGCTAAGAAATGCCAATGAGCACTAAAAACACTCTACAGCGGAGCCTGATGGGGCTGTCATTACTTTTGGAGCTCTTTTTATATGATAAACCACAGTATTGGAGAAATGCTCTATTCATCCAGTAGGGGCTGTGATATTTAAAGTGATAACTTTAAGACTAAATGATGTCACCACAGGTACAAAGTCAAGGAACCACCCAAAGTAATTTGGTTCATACTGTGGCAAACATGATTATATCAGCCAAATGTCAACAGAATCTATTCAGCAGTGGTTGAGATATCTCATAAATATAAAGAGGAAAAGTAATCCTCTTATCACCATGGATATCTGTACAAACATGCAGCAGTTGATGATATCTCAGTCTGGTAGTCAAAGTGGTGGACTGAGTACTTGAGAGACTGGCTCTGCCATAGCTAGAGTGACATTCCCAATGTAGGCCTCCAGTGTACTGATCAGTATTAGCTCCTGATTTAAATTGCAGTGTCTTTTGTCCCATTCAGACCAGGTATTAACATGCGTTTCCAGCGATCTGATCACAGGTGGACAGCTCTAACTATGTCAGCTCAAACCTGGCATTAGAATGCATCTCCTCATGTGTCTCCAGTGAGCACTTATCATTTCTTGATGCATCTGTATTACACGCGCTGACTGCTAATCTGAAACGAGAAGATGTAACTATCGATCCCCCAAGGGGGAAATTCAATATGCAGCACAAACTGTAATATTTAATAATTAGAAGGATACTTTAACACAATCTTACATGCTTAATAGTTTATTTGTACAGTGATCGACTTATAATTGCAGATTCTGATATGATTTATCGTGTTTGAATACCCATTTATTACCTCGACCAGGGAGTTTATGTTTTTCGTCAGTTTCTTGGTTTGTCTGGTAGTTAACAGGATTACGCAAAAAATACTGGAGCGATTACCATGAAACTTTGTGGAAAGGATGTGTTATGGGTCAGGGATGCCATTGGATTTTGGTGCAAATCCAAATCAGGTGGGAGATCTACGATTTTTTTTTACATTCTTCGACTTAGTGAGGGTGTTTTTCCATATTTGTACTTATTTCTCAGGGAATAATTATTGGATCTTGATGGGGAATAAATCTGGCATGTTAAGAAGACTGATGAGAGTGTGAAATTTGGTGCAGATCTAAATAAATATTTGGTTTCCTATACGGAGACTGTTGGGCCTTGGTGGAGGTATGTGCCCCTCCGATTGCCATTCTAGATGTGTTTTGTTTCCTACTTCCCCATGTCACTCTTTTGCTCCCATCTTGGCTTGGCTCACAGATTACTGTTCAATGTAAGTTGTTTAAATACACTTAACTATTGCTAATGTGTTCTTTAACTGGTCTGACAGAATAATGCTTACAAATACACAGTAAGGGGAAAAATCCATCATTTCAGATCGAGAGGAGTTAAGCTCATGCATATGGCAATATAAAGGAATAAGCCATTAAATGTTTATTATGTCATTTATATTTCTTTTACATTTGGAGACATCCGTCCTTTAGGAGTGTATCATAAATAGCAGCCAAGTAGTTTATATGGGCTACAGACAGGATTTAAGACCAAGGATATCAGCAAGAAAGTACAGACTGTTCCCCCTCCACGGCACTCCTGTCTGACTCGCTGTCTGCAAACTATACTTTCTCCTAGTTAATCATAAGGTGGAATATTTAACTAGAATCTCAGAGTGCATCGCAGTAAGTTTCAATGGGCTCCTGTTAGTTTCAACTGCGTAAAGTGTATTAGATTGTAATACCTCTCTGAAGGCTTTAGGAAAAGTGAAATGGAGAGTTTTACTGAGTCAGAGAAAAACATAGCAAGATAAGATTTAAATTCATCCTGACCTTACTTAAGGCAGTATTCAAACAAACAAACAAAAATCTAATTAAACAAAAAAACAGGAGAGCACAGTACAAAAAAGCTGTGTGGCATCGCAATGCATGCACATTCAAACTCATTCTTACATTCCCTCATCTAAATAGACTTGGCAGACATCAAATTCCAAACTTCAAATCATCACGGCGATGTCCTGCTTTCCCATCGGCAAAACTTCTACATTTCATAAAACTCAAATTGGATCTGGGTGGAAAGCCTGTCATTATATGGGGATTCTTGTCATGTGTGGTGACCCTGCTGCTCGGTACCATTCGTCTGGGCCTGGCGACTCCGCCAGTTTCTCATCCAGCGCAAATTTGCTTTGTCTGATCATTTGTTTTCCAATTACTTCCCTGTCCCTGCTAGCAGAAAATTGTCAGCTTTGGTTATGTGAACCCGCTCTTGGGTCCGTAACCAGGGGCAATGTTTGATGCTTAGAACATTTTCGTAGCCATTAAAAGATGAAGGCAGGGTGAATTATTATCCCACAGAGTTGATTGGGTTTTGCAGGGGTTAGTCTAGCTTGCTGCGTGTGGTGGTATAGAGCAGCCACTCAGAAAGACACATTGGTCCTCCCTTAGTGAAAGACTACAGAACACGCAGAGTAGAAAAATAAGTGTATGAAACTGTACAAAAGCAGAAGTTAAATATGATTGCACTCGTGTACTCATGTTGTTTATCCAGTGTTGAACATTCACTAGTTTCCTCACATCTATGTCCAATATTTGACCACTTGAACAGTGAATACAAACGTCACAGTATTTGCTCATAATAACACATTTGCTGTAATTGCCAGAAACCTGCGCCTTCAGCACTGTGCCGCAATTTAGATGAAAGATGCTGAACCGAACCTCAAGGAGGAGATTACACCCACGTAGCGGGGGAAATACAACAGATGAGCATAACAATGGCAGACAAAAATTGAATGGGACTTTGAGAGGCACAGCAGAGGGCAAAATAGCAGGGAGAGAAAGCAACAGAATCAATGTTTGGCTATAACTGTCGCATTAGCTGTGATAAATGAGGCCGCCGACAGAAACTCTGAGAGTCGACGTGGGGACATTCCAATGATCAACTGCTGAATAATCGGACACAATGGATTCTGGGAAGGAGAGGCAATATGCTGCCATAGATCCCAGAAGAGGGGCATCAATTCATATATTGACCTTTAAAAATGCTATTAATGGATGATATCTTCAGTTCATAGCTGTATGACAAGTTCTCTAGTATAGGGTATTGTGTGTGCAATGAATTTACACTGTGAAGCACTTCCTCTACCGACAGCCTGTAGCATTTATCTAGGGGGTCAGGTTTCACACACAGTTTAAGTTTCAAATGGAGAAGAAAACATCCTCTGAGTGACGAAACAGTCCTGTATAGTGAAATGTACATACACAGCTCTGTGTGTCGTGCACAAGTGTGTCTGGGTAACGGACAAATGATGTGTGTATTTGCAGTAACACAGCAAAGTGAGAAGATAAAAATATGGGTGTTAATGAGGCTGCTTTTTGCAGGATTATGTGTTTGCCATTTTTCTCTTTGTCTTGTTGCATTGTATGTTGACAGATAGGAAGACTCAATGACAAAATGTCAACGGCCACACAATTCTCCTGTCAGCACCTTTACATTTTACAAATCAATTTATATCTTGTTTAATCTTTACAATCCACAATGTAAAAACACAAGTTGTGGTTTTGCTGAGGTAAACTATTCTAAGCAGTAAAAATATTTTAATCATATAATTTTAAGCAGGAAAGTAAATAAACAAGCTTAAATTATTGTACAATGTTGAGATGGTTGATTTTACCTCCATGAGGGTCCCTCAACTACTTTAATGAATTTGAAATAATGAGTTAATTAATCATAAAATGACACACAGAAAATAATTTGGCTACATTTATAGTTGATTATTTGATTGAGTCACTTATTTAAGCAAAACTGTCAAAAGTTTGCTGCCACCAGCTTCTCTAATGTGAATCTGTCATTTTTTCTGTTGTATATGGTAGTAAACTCTGTTTTTCACCATATTCTTAACTTAACACACTGAAAAACCTGTTGAATAAAAAAAAAAAGTCAGATCAAACATAAAAATCATTGCAGGCTGCAGCCTTCTAATTCTTGTATTGGTGAGATAAAACTACCTTCCCCCAGATTTTTACAGTCAATTACTTGACACGTAAAATAAATGCATGCAAATGGCTGAAAACATATTAAGACTAATGAATTCAATGCAAAGTAGGACAAATTTGATTTATAGATCAACCCTATGATGGAAGATGACCTGCCTTGGTTGTTGGTACTGCATTGACACAAATGTCTCACAAATGAGTGATTATTCAAACTATGAAGACCCAAAGAAATGTAAGAAACTGTTGCTCACTTTGCAGGGATGCTAATGCAGTCTTAATTGTGGCACTCAAGTACGTTAAGATGTATTTATCTGAATAGAGCCTTTAAAAAAGGCAATTCAAAGTGCTTTATATAAGATATAAAAAGGCAAAGGAGGCAACATATAAAAGAGACATAGGGCAATCTAAAAGACGCATCTAAACAGGATTTTAAAAGAATGCAGTAAAACAGACCATAAAAATAAAAATTGAATAACGTGAGCAGTGGCATCAAACTTTAGCTTGTGCCTTGATTTAAAATAACCAATAGCTGTTTTCTGTGTGTTTGACTCAGAGTGGTGCTGCATAAAAAACTGAATGCTGCTTTATCATGTTTAGTTTTAACTCCAGGGACAATAAGCAGACCTGTGCAGGACGGCCCTAGAGGACTGGTGCCGTCACGACAAGCAAGGCAAGCAGTGCTCGACCAATTAAAGCCAGAGGTAGATATCGATTAGAACGATACCCGAGGGGAAGCTTGCATCTCTGAAAATGTTCTGTCCCTTAAGGGATATGACATTACCTGTTTGCTCTTACCCTGTGCCCTCTTGTGACTGCATCTATCCGCTGACTTTTTTGTGGGCGTGTCAACTAGGAGTGGCATTTTTTGGATGTTTGCACATGTGCATTGTGGATAATCCTGACATCTTAAGCCCTGCTGGCTCCCACAATTCCACTGTTCTTACATCAGTTATGATGCAATATTATACACATGTACGGATGCATGTGGAAACTGAAGCAACTTGCACATTAGGACATCACATCCCCAGTGTTTTTCTTACACAGCATTAAGAGGCAGCAGTAAGAAGTAAATGTGTTCCCTGCTCTGTACAATTAACTTGCTCGTTCACAGAGAACCAAGTTCTCCAAGATCTACAGTAAGTTTATGACAGAATATTGAGGGAGGGAAATACAGCACTCTCTCTGAATGTAAGAGAGACTTGCTCCTGCTGTCGTGAAAAGGTATGTTTCACTCTAGTCCATTTAGAGATCATCCTTTTTGTGTGCCGCAGGTCATAAAAGAGCAGCACCAGTCCAGAAATGATCTAAACCACTCTCTGCTCTGTTAACCAACAGAAATCAATATTTAGACATGCAGACAACCACTGGAAACATCCGGGATGTGTCTCACTCTGCTGGTCTTGTGAAAAGCTGAGTGACAGCGTAGTGAACATTATCGACTTTTGAAATAGACATGTTGTTGAGCTGAAGACATGAGCACGGACACATTTTTCTAGTACTTGCTCATTTTGGCCAGTTTCTTGGTGTTTGGTGTTATCTTTGATCTCCTCTGGCACTAAAATGATTATTCCTAGTTTACCTTTTGGCACATCCTTTGATTGATTTGTTTAGTGTACCATTTGTTTTGTGCACGTAACAGCTGGATAATAGTCTTATGTAAATGTGTGTCTCGTCCTCATAATTATGGCAAGATATTTTGTGGTAAGTAAGTGCTAAATAAAAAAATAAAAAAACACTTTAATTTAATAAACTAGCTGTGAAATAAGCAGTCTGTGAGTGATGGTCAGCAGATTTCACTTCCTCTGTACCCACAATGCAGAGTTACACAACGCATGGCTGAAAGGTAAACCAGACTCACCTGATTGTCAGCCGTCTCAGGTACAGATGATGTTATATCATTGCTTTGTCTTTCATCTCAGGAGCTACAACCTTAAAACCCAGAAGCTAACCTTTGAAAGGCCTTCAGAGGAAAAAAAAAACTCCACCCTGCAGGCTTTGGATCAAATCCTGCAGCAACTCCTCTCCCTCGCTCTCCCGGTGATTATCTTTCCCTCTCAACTTTCCTGCTTTCTCCATGCAATAACTTCCAATTCTTTGACATTGTAAACCGCTGCTGAAGGCTTTTCAAGTACACTAAAGATTCATGGCAGACGCCTTAAATGTGCCCCACGTTTTCACATTCGTGTCTGCAGCCAGTGTGCAGTGACAATGATGTTTCTCAATCTAGAGGTTTTTGAAACATATTTTTAAAATGGAATGAAACGTAATTAGGGAAATTTGTGGCTGCCAAGTGGCAGCAAGCTTGTTTTTAGGACATAATGTGCTTTATTCACCCTGTTTCCATGTAATTTCCTTCCACTTGGCTTGGGAAAGTGATGTATTATATTTAGTTTTGACTGCTTTTGCGTCGATGAGACTTACCTTGTACGATGAGGTAGACCTGTGAGGTCTTGGGCTGCTGCTTGGTCTGTATGGAGCAGGTGTATGAGCCCTCATCATAGACGTCAACCTGCAAATAACACAGAATTTAATTTTACATTAGTTAGAATGTAAATTTATATTGGTATAATAACACTGTCAGAGCTGCATGTTTGTCTTCAAGTTAATTTTGTCACCTTTTTACAGATTAAATACTCATATTTTTATATTTCCCCCTGTATCAGTGATTATAATACGACAGGGTATTAGGTCTTTATTGAAGAAAATGAATTTGCTATTTCATGAATACAATTGGGATATTATGAGAAGTCATAATTGGGAATAAAGTCCAAATAATTTTTAAAAAGTTAAAGAAAAACCTGCGCTCGCTCCACTGCTTCTGGATCCAAAATCTTCTCCCAGTTTCTTTAATATCACACATAGGCAACAAACGATAACCTCACAGTCGATCACGACCAAACATTTCCTCCTCCACAAAAGAGACAATTTCCTCCAAGTCTGTGTGGTTCCTTCTTCAGAATGGACAGTTTATTGCACAGTCTTTTCAAAGTGCTGATACTCATGATAATGTGGTGCTGATGAGCCACATTCAATATTTTATTATTTGTGAAACCTGAAGTGATTTAAGATGCCTCACATTCCTTATTATAATGTAGGCGACAGATCTGATACCCCCCCCCAAAATGACACATTGCTTAAAACTACAACTTTATTCTTGCTATATTGTGATTTTATCCTAGTTTTAATATGACTGAATTCTCATAAAATTGTGACTTTATTCTCATAATCTCAGATTTGTTTTATTCCTTTAAGTGGCCGTGCTAAGAAATTACCAAAAGATACATTTGTGAGCAAAATCTGCTTTATCAGCACCAAAACCCCCAAAAACATGCTATTGTTATGTATTTCTGATTGAAGGATGAGACTCAGTGAGTTTACTTAAACTGCAACTTCTCACTAATCCTGACCAAAGTGCTTTTATTGTTAAATTCGAATTATGCTTCTGTGCAGAAAACACAGGAATGTACTTTACAGAAGTTGGCAGACACACAAACACACACACACACGTGTATCAGCTAAATTGGTTTAACCAATCTCTGGTTGGGGAGTTTTCTCTTCTTCTCTTTCACAGATTGGGTGAACATTTCAGCATAGCACCCAGAATACACCCAGAATGCACCTTGTCGTCCCTAAAGTCTCTAAAAGCAGAGTAGGAGCCAGAGCTTTCAGCTATCAGGCTCCTCTCCTGTGGAGTCACCTCCCAGTTTCAGTTCGGGAGGCAGACACCATCTGTACATTTAAGAGTTGGCTTAAAACCTTCCTTTACGATAAAGCTTATAGTTGGAGCTGGTCCAGGCTTGTCTTAGACCTGCTCTTAGTTATGCTGCTATAGTGGTAGGTTAGGGTTATATCGTGGTGGCTGCTGACTGTGGACTACGATTACAACAATACTGCTTGATATACAATATGTCTACTCAGATACTCTACCATTGCTGACAATAATTCATCAATTCATTTACCTTCCATTATGCTACAAACTGTTTCTTCTAATCAATGCTGTAAATACTATTTTTCTGATGTTCTCCTTTACACGTGGCATCTATTGCACTTCTGTCCGGAAGAGGGATCCCTCACATGTGGCTCTCTCGGAGGTTGTTTATTTTGTAGTTTGTCCTTACTCTTGTTGAGGGTTAAGGGCAGAGGATGTCACACCTTGTTAAAGCCCTATGAGACAAATTGTGATTTGTGAATATGGGCTATACAAATACAATTTGATTGATAGCACCTCCATAGCTGATCTTCTAACAGAGGATAGGAAAATGATTTTGTCTTTGATATTGTTGCCTATCTTGTCCTTGTCCTGTGTCTACGTTGATGAAACTAGATGGATGTGGTGGTTTGTTTGAATTGTCACAGGGTTCAATTGTTTTTCTGATTGCTTCTATTCTTTCTTGAAATAGTGGTTTACCAAACGCGACAATGCTTCCTACATGTGTGAATGAATAATTACAGCTTAAGCCTAACTACCTCGTCTCTGGATTCAAAGTTCTGCAATTTTCAACACCTCCTACACTACAGATAGAAAAAACAGGAAAGGTAATCCATGCAACTATATATTCCCTAAAAATACAACATAGAAAATTAATTTGTGGTATTATAAACTTTTTAAAATTTGTGATGATATAAAATCCTTTTATGCTTAATTGTTTTCCTTTGTGAAGCAGTTCACACTCTAAACAGCAATATTTCCCTCGTTTAGACGATGCTTCACTCTTCTCCACACAGTGTGGATACAGACAGGACATTTAAGAAGACCAAAACATGGAGTTTGTTCACTGGTAAGTTGCTGTTTACTACTATTTATACTATACATCTTACTTTGCTGCTGTGGTTTAAACTTGAAAGTGTTCTGTGAGTAAATTTGGAATTTTATATACTGCACCAATATTCACATTAGGCCTGTATTCATTTTTGTTTGCTTTGTGTGCCTCACAGTAGGAAGCTCGTTGTTTTATGCTGCTACCAAACAGTCTACCCAGACTCATATGAGACATTAGTGAACGCTTTGAAGATATTTAATAACAATGTATTAAGATTATTATTGTCATAATTAGTCGGTGGATTTTTGAGTTAAGGGCAAACACATATTTTGTGAGGTCACAATGACCTTTGACCTTTAACTGTCAGAATCTAACCAATTCCTCCTCGAGTCCAAATGAACAAGACTTAATGAAAATTCCCCCCCGGGTGTTTTACTATTATTACATTTCATTTAGCTGACGCTTTTATCCAAAGCGACTTACAATAAGTGCATTCAACCATGAGGGTACAAACCCAGAACAACAAGAAGCAAGAAAGTACAATTTCTTCAAAAAAGCAAAACTACAAAGTGCTATAAGTAAGTGCCTTTTAAGTGCTACTAAATTGTTAGTTTAAAATTTTATTCAAGGTATAGTCGGAAGAGGTGTAAACTTTCTGCTGTCCTGATGTCAATGGGGAGCTCATTCCACCATTTCGGAGCCAGGACAGCAGTGTTTCTGAGCTATTGCGCTCACAATTAAATAAAAGGTATTAAGCGGTATTGTCATGACTTGTTATCTGCCATTTGGTTTAACACTGAGATGCTTGTAGATTTAACTGTGTGTGTGCATGCAAGAATCTTCTCTGTCGATAAATGCATTTTGGAATAAACTCATATATTCAATTAAGGGCAACTGAGGCTCATCGACTCAATAATTTTATTTTCCACTGTGAACAGCAGTTTGAAATTCAGCAATCTTGAATTTTTCAGTTATGGTCAAAAATTTGCTTTTTGTGGTCACAGTGACCTTTGACATCCAAATTCTAATTACCTCATTTGTGAGTCCAATTGAACATTTGTGGCAACGTTGATGCAATTCCTTTGATATATTTCAGATATAATGTGTTCATTAGGCAGAGCTGTGTTTAGTGAGGTCAGAATGATGTTGACCATTGACCAACATAATCTAATCAGTTCATCTTTGAGTCCAAATGAACGTTTCTGCCTAATTAAAAAAACTAAAATCCCTGAAGGCGTTACAGAAATATTGGATGAAGCCATGTGGTCTTATATTAGAAAATATTATCTGCCCATATCAAAAGATTGCAGTTGACCTACACAATGGTATGCTTGTACACATTTTGTTCAGGACCATTGATTTACTGCATCTGTTTTGGTGTGATTCAAATTTAAGGAATACGTTGACACTTCTTGCTGACAGTTAAATGCTTAGATCGATACCAATCTTGAATTCTGTCCATTAAATATGAATGTCTTTACACTTTTGGACAGAGAAAGGTTAGCTGCTTACAGACGCTTCTAGTCTTTGTGTCACATTTATCTTACCACCCTGGTTCCAGCTTCATATTAAGTGGTTACACAATCATATTTCCCAAAATGTCACGTTATGCTTGCAGAGATGTTTATATTAAAACACCAATGTCTTGAGAGCACAAAGTAGATGTTAAAGCAAAACTTGAGAAGGAAGTACAGCTAAAGTGCCTTTGATAGAACCTGCTCATAAATAAATGAATTAATGAATGGATAAATATTTAAACAGCATATCTCCTGCTCTTAAAGAAGAATAAATTTGGAGCAAATTGTGCAGTTTAAGGTCATGTGTCAATATTGCTGAATAGGATTCTCGAAAGTTAAAAGAATCTTTTTAATCCTTTTATAAGTAAAACAGCCCAGTTCACCCACTGTGGTCAACATTACCTTCTGTATGCGCAGGCTGTACTCCAGTTGTCCTTTAGTGACCAGATCTACTCTGGGGTCCAGGGACCATTTGTCCTGGCCGGCAAAGATGATGTTGGATCGATTGAGCCAGGCCACCTTGGACACTTTGTCATCAACGTAACACCTGTGGGTACAACAAGAATGATTGAGGTAAGGAATCAAGAAGGAAGGAAACAAAGACATACAGTATATAGCTTGTTTTCTCATTATGGGGGGTGCAGAGTTAAAAGGTGCGAAAGGAAAGGACTTTGCACTTCTTTCATTTCGTGATGTGGGATCTTATAAGAAGAAGGCAAACGTGGAGTTTTGTCGACAGTAGCAGCGTTGATGCAGCTACACAGAGTATTCAGGCTGTGGGAAAGTCTTACTTTCATTTATCCGACACTGACAACGTGACACGTGTCTCATGCGTGTGAGCCGTGCTGCCCATTTTCTCCACGTATAATAAGGTTTTTATTGTTATTGCAGGACTGGAAGACTTCATACCAAAGAGTCTTGGTATTTAGTTGAATACATAGGCTACTTTGATTTGAGGGGGTCATGCCAGAAACCTCACGTAGAACCCAGCAGACCAGTCCCGCTCTGCACACGCTGCCATGTGGCCCAGGCATTAAAAAGTTGTTTTTAGTAAGGGTGGTGTTAATACACAATCGTGTCTTGATACAATGGGCCAAGTATATTGCAACAGAAGCTAGTGTTATATATGATACTGCTGACCAACAACTTCAAAGTAAGTCAACTTAATAAGACAACTCAGCATTCCACGTAGCCTGAGGTTTCAAAAGAAAAGTTGAGGAAAATCGTTCCCTCTTGCATTCTTAACTCCTCCCTCTCACGCTGTTCTGCTGCTGTTCTGCTGTTGTACTATTACCCTCCCTCTCTTATTCTCCTTTGAATCTGCCTTCCTTCCTGTCTCCGTTAAACGCAACCGCTTTAACCGTGCGCTTATTCCTATGAAGGAGAAAGGACACCGGTATCCTCTTGTTTACGTCTTGTTGAGCGCTGTCAGAGCATTAAGCCAAGTAAGCTGGAGCGAAGACATCTTGCGCAGGAGGGAAGGGAGCAGAGCGTCTGCCTAATGAATAAATGTAAATGTGAAAAGACGTCGGAATCAATGAGAATGGATATCAGCTGTAATGCAAGCCGACAGTGGATGTGCCTCACATGCAAATCCTGGCGACTCCCTGAGCCCTGGCTGTGCACGCTGCTTTGCAGTGTGTTGGGCTACAAGGGAGTAGATTAGCGAGGCAGTGGAGTGAGTCTGTCTTTGGCAGGTGACCCTGGGTGATGCACAAAAGTGTTGTGTGCCGTCACCCCAGCCTGTTACCCAGTGGAAGCTGGATGCCAGATTTGTTGAGGGCTTGTCCTCACAGCTTGAATCCTTGTTGATTTCCCTACCCTTTGTGTGGAGCCCAGATAAACTACTGTATTTATTGACTCACAGTGACATCTACCTCTCTCTCTCTCTACCAAGTCATAGAGATGATCCAAAAGCATCCTACAAACTATAAACACCCATACTAACTATATTCTTCCTGCAAAAAAAATCCAGAGGAAATATCTGGACCACCGAAATGTAGTCTGACACAAATAATTCAAATTCATTTAATATAACTCATCTCATGCTTTCGACCTCTCCTAATCACTCAAGAATGATGGAGCCCTGTGGTGCACGATTCATGCAAGTTATATGTTCAAACCTTCAGAACTTTATTTTTATATTCCAGACAAGACCTCAGAGCTTTCAGAGCTACAAAAACATCAGTTTCAGTTCAGTGGAAATGTGTATAAATGTGCACAAAACACACTTAAACATGAAATATCCCTTTGATCAAATGTTAGTTTTTCAGAGTTGTTTAGGTTTCCTCTGCAAAAACAAAATCTTTTATAGATGATATTGCACAACATGAGGCGTACAGACACAGTGACAGGTTTCAGGTGTTTGCAGTGAGGTAATAAACCTTCCACTGAGCTTCCTTGCTTTTCTACCTTATCACCCATCGTCTCCTACCGTTTTGAAGTGACACAGAAGAGGGGGAAAAAGAAAAAGCAGGACAGTGGAAGATGGAAATATGATTGAAATGTAGAAATGTAATAGTTATGCACCTTATAACTAATTTGTCATCACTAACTTGTGGTATTCACGTAGAAATCAGTCTTGGCCACTATGTCAGGTCCTGTTTCTGATCTCAGAAACATAATCCTAAACATCGACAACAGAGAGGTGCCTCTCAAAGTGCTACTTTCTGCTATGATGAGGGCAAATGCAGATTTATAATTTGGAAATGTGGAAAAGAAAATGTTCAAGACTTTAAACTCATCAGTGGTCAACCTGTATAAAATGTGAGGTACTTAATAAAGCAGCCATTGTCAGAATTCAGCACTGAAACATTTAGAAAATGCAAACTCTCAAAAGGAAAATGAATAGATCAACTGTTCCAGAAAGTAGGTTTAACAAACTCTGAGCCTAAAGACCTTTGCACACTAGATGTGTTTTTTTTCTTCTTCGTGCAATTATTCACACTTAATACATATTTTTCTAATCTGTATCCAGTCCATGAAAGCTTTTACATCAGCGACGGGACTTTTAATTTGTCAGACCAAGGTACATTTTTCCATGGTTTCCCTTCCCGGCATGTACACATCTTACCAATCTGAATGCAAACCGTTGACAATGCCACATTTTGAAGCAGTAGTAGTAGAAGAAGATATAAAGTTAAACCACATCGGTTTATTATTCATAATTATCATAATTATCATATTGGTATTGGAGGAGTTTTTCAAATATGCCAAATTCACATCACCATTGGTGTGCAAAGACCTTGACCCTAAATTCAGATTTGACCCAGTACAGTTTAGGCTCCAGAACAGTTGATCAGTTGGTTCAATCAACCCTTAAGATATTGCCTGAGTTAATTGCTTGCATGGTGGTGAATGAATACAAGTCTACCAGCAATGGAGCCCAGGATTCATTATGGCAATGGGTAAATAAAGAGCAGTCTCCATTTGAATCCAGTGGAGCTTGAGAGATGAACATGTGGCAATGCACGTGTGTCTTTAAAGTGCACAGCAGTAGCAGTGAAAGTAAGCACTAATACATTTCATCCACCAAGTTAGACCGCATTATTCAGCAAACTATAATTGAAGGTGTGCTAGACTGCTGTTTGTTGAATTATAATTTTTTCCAGATATATTTATCCAGCTGGAACCTAATGTGTGTTCCCTCATTATGACAAGTCACACCAGCAAAAATATTATTCTCACAGATTCCTTTTTAATTAACAGTGGCAAATGTTTCAGAACAAAGGAACTGACTGACAACATCACAGTTGTCTAAATGTCCACAGTCTCAGTGTGATGATGACAGGCAGTGCAAAGATTTTATTCTGGGCTAGGGCTGAAGCCACAACGCCTAGGTAATATCTGAATGTGCGAGCGATCCCTGCCTCAGATGAATCATTGATCATAAAACAGGTAACGTTGGTAAAGATAAGTCATCTCAGTTTCAGGAATGGAAATTCCAGAGTTTGCCTCATCTCAGGCTTAACAAACAGATTTTTCACTAACTCTGCCTTCAGGGCTCAGGTTATGGCGATTATATAAGAACATGAAAATTACATTTTCTACAGGTGGTAATTAAAAGAGAGTGTATTTTGGATTAATACCTCGGCTATACAAATGTTCCTTTGTATATTAATAATTACTGAAATATAAAATATGACTGTGCACACCAAAGCAGTATTAGTATTACCATTGCACTGTGCCTATGTACAGTCCCACTTTTAAGCTAGTAAGAGGTAAATGTGCTGTCATGTATTTAATCAGCTCTCTTGCCCGCTGGTAATGCTGCTTAACACTCATCCTAGACAACAAGGGTCTCCGATAGACGGGTATCTCATATGAGCCACTTGGGAGGAGGTGTTCAAGAACATTTTGTCATTTAAAACACATCATACACACTGTTGACGTGCATCTCATTCAGCCTTGTTATTGGCGCCTTGACAATGTTTGCCTGGCTTCAGTCTAAACAGGACTGTGCTCTCATGGTCCAAGCAATTTCTAAAATGCAGATGCTTGTCTGAGTATATAAGCTAGGAGGCGCTATAGCATGAAACAGGTTTGTATTTACCTCCACTTAAAACAACCATGACGGATGGGTTTCATGAAGCTCTCGCTGAACATGTCTGTATGCATGAATACGGCACGCTGTCGGTGTCAGCTAATTGCTAGTGTCAGCATGCTAACATGCACACAATAACAATGTGAATGTTAGCAGTTATAATGCTTTATCTTGTTCAATATCTTAATGTAGTGTGTCGACATGCAAACATTTTCTGATTAATGCTAAATTTAAGGTACAGCTCAGGCTCCTGCGCTTGTTGTTATTGTTGCAGGATCCAGACTATTTGAAAAAGCGATGTTTTGACTTGGTGGTAGTGCAAGATTGAAAGCTAAGGCTTCAACAAAGTTTTACGGGTTATCCCGATGTGTGAATGTCTGTACATTTTTTTATTTGTCAATCTATAGTATCATGTACATTTTCATTGAATAAGTGAAAACTTTGACCATCAGGCGACACCAGGGGACAAGTCACCCAAAGAGGATCAGCAATGAAATTGGAGAGAGAATGAATGTCTGCGCCAAATGTCGTGCCAATCAATTCAATGGAAGTTGACATATTATAGACTCGACCAAAGTGGTGGACCCACCAGCTCACCACTGACATTGACATATAGAGCCATTAAAAAAAAAAATTGTGACACAACACCAATGACATTTTGTTCCACTGTGAGATTTTGAAATGATTTGAGCTTCTGAACAAAAAGTTCTAACATAAAAATAAATTCTGGAACGGCCCGCCTACAATATTTTTTCTGCCAGAGAAACTTTGAAAGTAATTCCAAAGCAGCCTTTTAAGTTTCCCACAGTCTTGAGACAGCTGCCAAGATCATGGGGCAAATGTCAATTTGCAGGTCACAAAGGAAGAGTTAAATATAGTGAAATAAAAGAGGAAATACTTGTTTCCTCCCAATTAGTTATTATCTGTCTAAGTGAGACAAGCTGTTCTATCAGGGAATTATCTCATACTGTGAGTTTGGATTCTCCAAAGCATCACGTTTTGGAGCATCTTGGATAAATACAGGTAAATTGGACTATAAATAATCCAAATGTTCCTAATTGTATTACCTGCTCTCAGTTAGTGGTCACCATATGCTGCTCCATATGGGTCAAAGAAAATAGATAAATAAGAACAAAACACTTGGTGCTGTACATGCCATCACACTCTGAGCCTTATTCTGCTGCTCCGAATGTTCTCATCTTCCCCCGCCTGATCTCTTTTCCTCTCATCTCCTCACACCTTTGCCTTGCAACTCCTCCACTCCTCTTCCTTTCTCTATCCCTTCTATCATCCCATGTCCCTTTCACCCCATTCCTCCTCATTCTACTATGTTGGTCTGTTCTCCTCTCTCATCTCTCCATCAACACTTGAGAACAGAAGTCGACAGCATGGAATGAAAAAAGGAAGTATTCATTGATCCGTGCTACAGATTGGGTTTCTCTGCTACCTCTTGCCCTCCATTTTGCCTGTTTTCTCTTGAACTGCATGCTCAAGTCTCCAGAGGGTCCCGGCAACCTTTTGCACAGAGTGTAGCGCAGGCATCAGTAGTAGTTATTTCTCACTAAAGAGTATTGGCCCAGGAAGTGGAGAAGCTCCCATCACTCGTCAGAGCAGTTGTCTGCCTATAGCTCTTCCTTCTAGCAGGGTAGCTGTCGAGGTGTGGCCTCACAGGGACAGGTTTCTTGGGCTGTGTCGGGGCCCTGCTGGACCAGACTGAAAAATAAAAACTTTGCTCTCTCTGGCTGGTCTGATCTGAGATTCGTTCAACAAGTCGCTTGCAGGCCACTAGATTTGATTGGAAAAGCGAGCCACGGTTGATCAACTGGTAATGAAAATCCATCCCATTAACTGGCTGCAGCCCTCACAATGATGCAGTAGCTCAGCTGTGTTATTTAGCCAGCGTGACTTTATTTATTTGAATATTTGGCAAAAAATCGGCACTTTTTAATCACAACAGCAGCGTCGTGTTTGCAATCCTCTCCAGAATCCCCTTGAAGCCCATAATCCTCTGTAGAATACATAGTCACAGCTAACATGAAAAAATCTTGTAAATTCAAGCAAATATTTGCTGATGCTTGTAAACAAGAAGCCTTTTTAAACTTACTTTTTGTACAAAGTGGCATTGTTGTTTATCAGTCCCTTCAGAGACCAGGGCTGGGATTACGCAGGGTCCTGCTTGTGATGGATGCCTGGGTTGCTGTCCTGTACTGTTTTACCTGGAGCTTTGTTGATGGATGCCCTGCTGTGCTATATTATACTCTTTTCTGCCCCGCTTCGCTGTGCCAATATGGACTGGCCAATAGGCTATGGCTGACAGGGGACTGTGTGGGCTGACAGATGCCTGGGCCAGAGCTGCTGAGCTGGGCTTGTGTTGACAGGAGGGCTGGGCTGGATGGATCCCCGCTCCAGGGCTAGCCGTGGGGGAGGACCAAAGAGCAGGCTGGAGCCAGGGAGTGAAACTGTAATGAGAGGAACGATGTGCCAAGACTGACAGAACAGCCACACCACCCGCTATCGCCATCAATACCCAGTTCTCCTCATCTAGCTTCCTCTTTTCTCTCCATTTTTGCCTATTTGACACCTCTCACTCCTTAACACAACACTTGCACCCTGCATTTCTTCTAGTGCTTCTGCCTTGTTCTGCCCTGCACCATCATCACCTATAGCCTCCATCTTATTGCCCTCCTTCCTCGTTCACTCCTTTTTATCCTGCTATTGACTGGGTGCCCTCTGTGACTAAGGTATATCTGTGTGCATGCATGTGTTTTTGGAGATTTATGTGTTTGCAGCAAATACCCAACCTGCCATACAGACGGAATCAGAAAATCTTTTCACCGAAGGAGTCAACTTGCTTCATCAATCGATAAAGGTCAAAGGCAAGATGAACAAATTGATCCAAATTTGTTTCACTCCAGCCTGGTGGACCAGAGCTGCCAAGCAGACCACTAGGTGTCTTTGTTGTGTTTATGCACGTGGCAGGGGGCAGGAGGGTGATGGAGAGACTGCCAATCAGACAGTCAGCCAGAGAAAAAATGAAAGAAAGAGATCAACTCAAAGAAAAGAGAGAGAGAGACAATGTAGGCCATGGATAGAGGCAAAGCTAAAGCTGCATATCAACTAAAGTCGGGTTGTTCTTTATGGGCCTTTTAGTTCCATAGCATATAGCAGTTTCTTGCCCCAGGTATTCCTTGTGTAGCAATCTACCGGTCGATCTCGCAGTCTTCACTGTCGATCCCCGAACTCTCTGGACTCACTGGCTGCGGTTTCGCCGCAGATCAGCTGTGTATCGGTTGTTGTCGGCAGAGTTTCCACTACTGGCGGCGGAGCTGCTGGTTTATCTCTTGCATTGCCTTCAAAACAAGTCGGTTTATGTACTAAACTAAACACCAGGACACTACGGTTTGAAGACTAGCATCTTCCGGTCTGTCGATAACAATCAAAGCCCCGTTAGAACCTTAGAACAGATGAATGGATTCAGAAAGTGAGTGCTTTTACTTTGAAACGGGTTCGGGAAGTGTTGTAAATACGTTTGTGTCATAGAAAGATAAACGTTGTGTTTCACAGAAGAATAAACTGAGAAAATGATCTTTCACCTGAGTTTGAATGTTTATCTGTTGAAATTATGTCACAAACATAAATGGTTGCAACACTTTCTGTAGGCCTTTCAAAATAAAAGCACTCCAGCATTTCTGTTGAACTGAGAAGCTAAATATTGTGCATTGAACAGATAAAGTTGCATAACTGCCTTTCTTTGTGTATATTTATACTCGTACATTCAGCCTTTAACAGAAATTGCAAAAACTAATAAAAATGATCCTCCTAAGTGGGTTTCTTGGAATATATCAAGCAGGTAGATCTCAGCTTATTGCTAATGCCTGTTTTTTTCTTTTTCAAAAGGGGTCATTGGAGCCTGACAAATCATCAAATCCTACTTCTACTTTGTTATCGAAAATACTCAGCTAGCACAGTTGTGTGTGTGTCTACTTCATCGTTTCCAAATATCTCCATATCTGCCCCTCCAGACTAAAATGCAGGCCCGGAGTTTGAAACCACAATGGGGCCAACAGCTTTTCCAAACTTCTCCGTATGAGCCGCTCGAAAACTGCGTGGAAACCAGTCGCAACCATAGTGGAGTTGATGCCTTTATTTAAACGAACGCTGTATTATGGATGTTGCCAAAACCTAAATGTTTTCCCCTGCAACTCAATTTAACACTTCAACACAAAGTAAGTCAGCAAGTTACATTATTTGAAATCACAGAGAGGGGTGAATGTATTTTAGCTCTGCCTGCATGTGTGTTTATGGACGTGACAGTGTGTTCATTTGACAACCAGCATCTCAAATCTCCATTATTCCTTGGTGAATTGTTGGTGGACAGGTTATGTTCATTATTGTGATTTCAAAAGGCAGATGCAAAGTGTTCGGAGCTTGTTAATCAAATTCCAATTTGCACGTGTAATGGAGCATTTCAAAAGAGCAATGATGAGTGTGATATGTCGAAGGCAGTAAAATGCCTCCTTTCATTAACGGTGATTTTAAACAAAGCTGTCATGAACAGGAGGAGCCCCCCCCCCCCCGTGGGCCCTGCAGAGGCCCTGCATGAAGCGGAAAAGACACCTGTCTCTCAAAACATTCTAGTGTTTGTCAATCTTTCACAATGAGATCCAAAGAGTGTGAGCAGAGAGAGCAACGGAGCTGTCTCAACCCCTTCAAAACCTGCGATTAGTTATTTCAATAATCTCAGTTATTACCCTCATCATTCACCTCCCTAAAGACAAACCCTGTAGGGAAATCCCTGGTGATGTAATTGCATTATAGACTCAAATAAACAGTTGGTTTTGCCTCTTTGATTCAAAGCCCTCCGACAGCCCCCATCATGAAGCCCATCTTGTTTGGCATGCACCAGTGCTTAGAGCAAGCCATTAATCAGGGCAGGAATGATTGTTTTGAGACTTGGCCAGCAGACATTAATCAAAAACGGTTACAAACAACTCAGGAATTTTGCAGGTCGGCTTGATTCATATTTGCTTGGCACAGGTGCGATTTTCCCCCTCTAAGGCTTCGCACTTGCCAAGGCAGTTAAGTTTCTGCGAGCTTCGTCATGCTTTGCAAAGTTTCTGAAGATGTTCCACGCGGTTGTTGGACTCGGTTCGGCTGTGAAGTGCAAGATTTTAAATCTCTTCACGGCAGCCGTCGGGCAGAGGAGAGGAAAAAACATGCACCGGTGTAAGCTAACATCTAACTGCTGATCAGAGTTCATATTGTACACGGCAGCAGTGCAGGAGCCCTGACACCTCTCCTGTCAGTCTATCTTCACTCTGACCACTCTGACCCCCCCCCCCCCTCTGTGTAGAGTTTTTTAAGCAGGGTGGGAGTGTGACGGAGAAGGGGTTAGATGTAACAAGCCCATGACAGATGGCGCCTCATTGAGACGTAGGCAGGAGGATCTATGGCAAGGGCAGGATGCTGCTGTTAAATCTCAAGAGAGGTACTGTTCTTCCTCTCTGTCCCCTCCTCCTCCTTTTGTCACGGTCGTTCTCCTTCCCTCTCTTTCTACTGTTTTGTTCCTGCTCTTGTCTGTCTGTCGTTGCCCTTCTCCCCTCTCTGTCTTCCTCCTTCACTCTCACCTTATACTCCTTATTCTTTAACTCTCCTCTCTTCACTCTCTCTCCTCCTCCCCAGCCTCTTATCACTCCCGCATACAGCTGGAGTCACACTCGACAGCGAGATTGTCAATCAGTGCTTGTAGAACACGCAAAAAAGATAAGAGGAACATTTAAAAACATGACACTACATTTTTGTGAATGTTATAATATTATAATATAATAACTGCACCTTATAGAAGTGCTATTTTAATTGATTGTATGTCATTACATCAGGATTTATCTCTATGTCGCTGCCTATATCTGTGTTTTTTTTAAAGTGGATAGAAGGGCATAAGTATAGGGAGAGAGATATTATTACTAATGTAAGCCACATGCCTCTTTCAGCTGCAAATTATATTCATTAAGCCACAATTACTGTCTGCAGAGCGGCAACCTTTTTCTCTCATGGCTGACATTTGCAATCCCTCTTTTAATATACAACCTGCTCTTATTATTGCAGGATGTCACATGAGGGCCTTGTCTCCAAGTGTGACACTGTGGAACTACGGGCTCATTTCTCTGCTCTCCACAATTACCTCTTATGCCATCACTGTGTTCTGCTCCGGTGCATTACGGGCAGAAAGAGGTGAATCAGTTGGTGATGCAGTGCCAGTGAAGGAGAGCACAGGCAAGAGGGAAACAAATACAATAATATATATATATATATATATATATAACTTCTAAAATACTCCAGACCTGACTGCCTCTATTTAGGCTGTGAAATGAAATGCAGCATATAAATTCTGTCTGAAATGAAATAGGCTTATTTGAATTTGTTGGTCCTGCATGCTGTTTATGATTCTCTGGGAAAGGCTTCTGATATTATACAAAGCAGAAGACCTGCACTGCATCTGAACAACATAAATTCCAAACACATCTGGTGTAGCTCTAGCAATGATCCGGAAAAGCACACAAACATAAGTCAAGAGCTTTGCTACCTTCACTTGTTCGTAGTCTTTTTCATCTTGAAGGCAGCACTTTGAACTGAAGATGTATCTTAAATAATGATGGTGTGAATCAGAGCTCGGGGCGCAGGTTCTTTCATCATCATTTCCTATGTGAGAATTGGTTTTTATAGCCTTTTGCCAGACTAATCAGCATTTCTCCCTTGTGGGCTAATTTCTAAAGCGCAGCCTTATTAAGCAGGCTGTGAGGGATGCTATTAGATGCTGCATCTAAAAAAGTCCAGCATTTGCAGGCTGGACTTTAAAGGTTAAGCAGCAGTGGTCTGGGATTCAGCACATCAAATACAAGATTGACACATGTCATTTCAAATGAAAAGGTCAGAGAGGTCTTTTGTGATTTGTTGCTTCCGATGGAAAAGCTCATTTACATGCCAGTGCAGGAGGAGAGGCTGAAAGAATGACAGCTATTCTCTTGTATGAAATTTTACATGCATTTGGTGAAGCTATATCATTTAAATGCATATATCACACAAGCAATATAAGGGAATAGAAAAAAGGGGACTTTCAATTAGCATATCTCAAGCATACCACAGATTAACATTGACAGTGAGTGTGTTAAATTATTAAATATTCAGATTTTGATATTGCCTGGGGTCACACACAATGGTCACACACAATGGCCAGATTTGAATTCTACGTAAATCCTGACTGACGCACTCTTCCAGATGAGCCCCATCCAGAGCTTGGAGGAACAGCGAAAATCTCTGAAGTGAAAGAATTGTTCTAAATATGGCAGAAATATAGTGTATACTCATACTTAGAAGCTGAGAGTATAAAAAACCTTTCCGGTCCTTGCAATCTAGAGCGAGACAAGAAAGGAAGAGAGAAAGCTCTAATGAATCCAGTGTTCACATGTAAACTATAGCCACATCTCTGCACTGCTTATTTGATTGCATCCCTCATGAAAATGTGCCTGTGCACAAAAAGAGAGCTCCCACTGCGCGACTACAGCATCAATTGATAGTGTAGTCATGGCGACACAGAGCATGTCACAATCCTGACACATGTTATTATACTTCCCAAATTCCGTTCTTACCATGGGGTGTAATCATAATCAGCCGGTTGCAGAGCCATTTCAAACTGTGCTACACAAACTTGGTATTAATTTCACTGCTGTTACAAAGGTTGTACATAGCACTTAGTGTCAAGGATAACTCATCGCTTCAAGTGGTCCCATGAGCCCGTGCAAGGCTAACTGCTGTTAAAAACCACTGCATGCACACACGGCAAATGTAAAAGGTTTCGACTCTGTCAGGTCCTTAAACTGGTCTTTAATTACTCAATTTATGCTGAGCTGGCATCTGCCTACTGATCAAAGAGCAAAGAAACAGCGACCCTAACTGACTTTGACGTGTAGATGTTGATCTGGGTATCCACGGTGCCCCGAAACGGTCCCTCGTGACAGGGAGGCTGTTGCAGTAAATTTACATTGGGATCTCATCCAGATCACAATGTATGATGATATATGAATATTTATTGACTCATTGATTTATTCATTAAGTTAGTCATGCGGCAAGGCACAGCCACTGAAGGGCTATTAGGCCCTGCTGTAAAACTCACTGCAGCAAACAAAAAAGATACTCTGGGATTTGAATTTATACCCAGCTGATAACCCACAGATTAATGCAAATCAAGTATTAGCTTAGCTTTGACCTAAATGACTGGTTGGTGTCATAGTCATAAGAGATTAGACAAACAAAAAAAAAAGGCTTTTTTGCACCTTTTCTCTTTTTGTAAAAACACTTACAAAGACCATAGATCACAGAGAAAGCAACCGGTAATGATAAACAACTTTAAAAATTCACTGCTGTCTGAGAATATACTTAACTAATGGATCCGTATGTATAATTTACTATCAATGCTCTGTCATGCATATATTAACCTAATTGTCATGCTTGATGTACTATCTATTACACCAACAGCAGGGGAAGTGAATAAGTCATTGTACTTGTACTTAATAATGAGCATTTGTCTCCATAATGTAGTCCTATGTATTTACAGGCGAGTGAATTAACAGCATGTCAATAAAAAGCTTTTTAACAGTCATATTAAGCAATTAATAGTGATTCTTTGACTGCCCACAACAGGAACCTATTTATCTAACCTGGGTCTCAGTAGGATGGGAGGAAAGGGAGAAAAGGGGGAAGTACAACAACAGCAAAGCTTCGTATAACTTGCCAGACTGTGGTCGGAATAAAAAAGCCCTCATGCCCTCAAACGCTGCCATGTGCGGCTGCGTGTGTGAGTCGCCTCAGAGAGACTCCGGATAATGATCCACCAATGTGTTATTATCATAATAGCCCAGGAACCTTCTCTGAGATGGTATAAACACAGACAATCTAGCAGATTCCCTTTTAATTGCTTTCTCTTCTTTGCAAGGCGATGAGGAGGGTGGCTTGGGGGAGTGGGGAGGTAGAGGCGAGGATGGAAAAGCTAGAGAGAAAGAGGGGGGGGGGGGGGGTTGTCTTGTTCCTCAGAGCAACTGTTCCAGCAGATAATGCAAAGCAACCATGACTAAGAAAAGGGATGAGAAGGAGAAGGAGGGAACAGGCGGCAGAGAAATGTGTTTTCTCTGGGCTTGAAATCCTCCCGATACTTGTTTGCCCTCTTCTGCTCATCTATGAAAGAGAGCGAAGGGGACCTTGAAGCTAATAATCATACTTAAATACTCAGCTGACACTAGAAAATAAACAAGAATGCAATTTCATCACAGTGGTGGTTTAATAACAAAAGAAACTATGCCACTGTTGTAAAACTCCCAACTCTGTGCGGGAGGAAATTAGCCTCTGGCACCAAACAAGGATTAGAGGGTTTTTCAGATCATTAAAACAATATGCCACACGCAGTCTTCTCACATGGTTTTGCTTAACTCAACAGCGCTGTATCTAGAAATCACCTATAAACACATAGTTGCTGCTGATCCACAGTCGTGCCTGAGGGCATGTTTACCAAACCTGTAAGCAAGGTTGAGTCTGCATCTTAAACAGACCACACCAGTGTTTCATATGTCTTCGTCACTGACAGTTGCATTACTGCCGACCATTTTGGAAAGATGGATTTCTTATTCCCAAGCATGCACTGATGTTCATCAATTTTAAGGCCCAATGAAAATCAACTACTTTTTATGTGTAATCCATCACACTGAACATGTACTGGTTGTATGTTTTTAATCAATGTTGCCCTGCACTGAGTTGAGCAGGCGCTGTTCTGAGACCTGTTGTGAGATGCCTGCCGCAGCTTTAAAAGAGCGGGAAATGAGCAAACTCACATTGCACAATTCAAGGCTTTGATGTCTGCCTGTGTTTATGTTGTTGGAACATGAATGCGTTGATTTTCTGCTGCCGACTGTCAAGTCTTAGATGTTGAAACATCCCTTAAAGCAAGAAAACAGCATCACAACCCGATGGTCACATGGATCTACTAATTCCAGAAATCTTTGTCTGTCCGTCTCTCTTTTTATGTGGAACACATACTGTATCTGAGGAACCCTTCAGCTCTTCGGCTTCACGCGTGGCATGCGTATTGCTAAAAGGCCGGTGAAGTGCAGTGTTGCAATTTGAACATGCAATACGCACACATTCAATTTTAACAAAACGTGAATAAACAGGCGATCAGTGCTCTGTAGTAGCGGTGACTGGAACTCGTCAATGTAAGTGATGTTGTCGATCATTAAAACAGCACGTTCACGACAAGGGCAACGGCAACTGATTTGCCAGTTCAGGGTTCTGTGTACTGAGTCGAGCTTCAGCGAACTCTGCTGGGTCCCTTGTCTGTCT
This sequence comes from Hippoglossus hippoglossus, assembly GCF_009819705.1. NCBI lineage: Eukaryota > Metazoa > Chordata > Actinopteri > Pleuronectiformes > Pleuronectidae > Hippoglossus > Hippoglossus hippoglossus. The sequence goes on along the minus strand of NC_047163.1, from coordinate 24,494,321 downwards.
TAACCTGCCACGGCTCAATCACTGCACTTCTCACTTTATCCAGTTTCAAAAAGAAAGCTGCAACCAGCATTAACAAAGGCCAAACCAGCAGCCCATTCCAAACAGGCATGCTTAGAACAGGAACTGCACTAGTAACACAAGTGAGGGGTACAAATACACACTCCATGCTAGGAACACGCTCAACAGCTCAGATCTGCTGTTGCTATCAGGGTCAAACACCACACACAGTTTGTCAGGCTGTTGGATGTAAGAGGTTATCATGGACAGAGAGGAGATAATGAACTTATCTTGCCAGGCCGGTAACATCACCTGTGTCTGTTGATAGCATCTGCACACTTCAACAGTATGTGCCAGTAAGTCACCAGACCACCATTACTGTTTAAGGCAATCTGAACTCCTCCTGATTTTGATTCCCCTCGAAGTAACTTGCTTTGGTGGTCTTGCTCACATCGACTGGAAAACCCATTTTGCGGGGCCTCTGCCCAGCCAATTTCTCTCTGTCACAGGTAGTGGGGAATTGACTGTGGGACATGTAGCATATCACTTTAAAGTGACAGTAAAACGGGAAATCACCTTGTGCCAGCCACATGCTCTTGTCGCCTTCCATAAGAACTTTGTTCAATCAGAGGGAAAAGTCCTTCAAGCTAAACGGTTTGTAGGGGAAAAGATAGCAAATCAGTGCCAAGTCCTGTCTTCTTGAACCCACTCAGGACAAACCGTGCAAGGACCAATTGGGTCTCTGAACAGACAAACACACACACAAGACATGCACACAACACATGCACAATGAGGATAAAGTACCCACGCAGAAAACTGCAGCTAACAAGCTGAGCTCTCAGGGCAGACTGAGGAGTGAACCGTTTTGAGTATCTATAATTAACTTGTGAAGGTTTCTATCACTGCACAACCTCTGACACATGGTCAAATTTAATCCTGAGGTAAGAGAAAAACAAGACGGAGATGTTTTCTTTTCCCTTTTTGACCTCAGGTACCAGCAGTCCAGCGGCATTTGTGCATGACCTATAATGCTGGAAAGGGGATTTCTTGGATTCTCAGCTTGTCATAGTAGATTTGACAGCGAATGAAGCTTGAAATTTGACGGTAGAAAGGTGGAATCCAAACTGCAATGCGACGAGGCATTTCCACAACCACAATTATTTAGCTATCGGCAAGCGGCACCTTGAGAAAAAAATACCCACGTTTAATGTTGTTATTGAGTTATTTATTAAGTTATTTATCTACCTGTAGGTTTGTAGAATTGATTAGGTGTTCAACAGTCATAATGATAGGCACTATTAATCACTGCACAGGTACGCTGTTTTTCATTAATGGTGATAGAAGAGAAACTATTTACTTGGTTACAATAGAGTTTAATTTACAGTGTGCTGTGGAAGGATTGTGGAAAAGCAAAGTGCATTTTGGTTTGTACGTTTTTTATGTGTTTGTGGGCATTTCAATGTTTCTTTTAAATGACTGTGACAAGTTCATCGTGTCAAGTATCAACCAGTGTTAGTGTGCGCACACAAGTGTGAGAGACAGAGACAAATTGTTTCCGTTGAAGAAGACAGATTGCAGACCCATAGTGACAGTGCAAGGTGAGACATGTTTATACAGTATATTTAAATGGAAAATGTGGCTTGCATGTGTGTCAGTGGTTTAATATGTGTCTATTAGTATGTATGTGTGCATGCTGATAACCTTGCAGTGCAGACTGCTAATCTGCACTGAAGTGGCAGACAGAACAATTTAAGGTGAACTTCACACAACCTAAAGTGTCTGTGATGTATCTGATCGAGGATGACGCACCCCCCCCCCCCCCTCTGAACAGAGTGTGTCTCAGAGTGTGTGTGTTTGTGTAAGCTCGGCTATGCAGAGCGTGTGCGAGTGTAAGCATGCGAGTCGTTAATCACTGGGACAGTACTCGGCTTCAACCACAGTTCAAACAGTGTCAGAGAGGAACAAGGACATCACACCCGAGGAAAAAAAATCAACTGTTATTTTTACCACAAACACTGGGGGCTGTCAGTTAATAGATTTGCATGCAGTTTTCCTGAGAGAACGCCAGAGAGGTGAGAGCGGGGCTTTCCAAACACCATCAACTTTTCGAGGACTATTGTTTGAAAGGAAACTTCTCTGTGATGTAGTAGCTCTGTCTGAGATGAGAATAGAACACCTCAAGAAACACTATGATTTATGAGGCCTATCCTCTCGTCGGGTTGCTGGTATTTTGTAAAAAGTCGTGCTTCAGGGCGAGACTTTTTGGGGCCGTCAATTCAGTTGGCCTGCGGAGCTTGTGTTATGTTGTTTTATTTCAGTCAACTTTTAAAAAACTTTACTGTGCAACGTCCCAACAATAAATCGAGAACTCTCTGCCTGTCTGTCTGTCCTTCAATTTCCTCAACAACAGCTCATACGATCACCTTCAGACTTGGCAGGTATATTGCAGAAAGCCCGAGGAACTGCAGTGTCAAGTGTGAGTTTTTTCGGATGATCTGAAAAAAAAACATACAGACTAACTCAACTGACGGATGACGAGTAATCTCTGCGTTTAACAATGGAAGTTTCACTTGTTTTTGTGTTTAAGCTAGAATTTATGTTTAAAAAAAAGCAATAAAGACTTGGCTGGCGAAAATCATTCTCGTCCAGGAAAAAGATATAGTTGGTCCAAGGATAATCTGCAGACAGTCTGGTAGCAATCAGGAAGACAGATTAGTGAAGCAAATTAAAAATGGAGGCAAAGCCATCTCAGTTGGTGTTGGTCCAAGACTCTTTATGGTCGAGGATGTTGAGCTGGACTTTTCTGTCCAAATTCAAGTCAGTCTGATGTTCGAGGGGCATGGCCCTTCCGCATCTGCAATTTTTGGCCTTAATTAAAGTGCCGCCATCTGTCTTAATGGGCTCATATATCTTGACACAAACATTTCCTTGTTATTAGGCCAGGTTTCTTTTTTCTAAGTCATTCTTGCACACAGTGATTTGGCAATGCCCAGTATGAGTAATAAAAAAAACACACAACATATGATTATGGTGGTAATATACAAACCATGAATAAACAAAAATAAAGAGCTGGCCGTGTTTACTGAGAGGTCATTTGAAGTTACAAGGGTTCTGACTCTGGCAGGCACAATGCTGCCTCTGACTGGCTTGTTTTGTTCCTCAAAGACATGGCAGCGGAGACACAAGACCAGCCAAACTTCAATCCTTCGGTTCTGGCATGGCGGGTGGCTTTGGACTCATTCGCACAGCGGCAGATCAACTCGAGGACATTATGAAAAGAATTTTGAAAGGAATTCTCTGCAGTTGGTGCTGGCACTGTGTGAATGGTCAAGTCAGATCGCTCAAGTCTGAAACCCATCAAAGGGCACATTCTCTGAACTGGTCTGGAAGCTAAACCAATAAATAAAACATGCCTAGTGTATACAGTGAGCATTCTAATCAATACATGTGAGCTTTGCTGAAAGGTAGGACCTGACTCCCCCTCTTTAACCCAAGAATATAGGCTGAACATATTCTGTAAAGACAGAAAGACAGAGCGCACTAACAAATAAGTCATCAAAGTGTAACAGAATCTCCGAACAGCTGGACTGTGCTCACAACTGGAAATGCCTCTGGCGCCTGGCCCTACTCTTTCTGTCCACTCTGGCAGCAAAGAGAATATTAGAAGCCAAGTCAGATGTTTCAACAAATGTGTGTTTTTTTCCTTTCCTGCAGCACATCAAGCACCTCAGCACTTGAAGAGAGCTCCAGTTGACCTCTGCGATGTTTCCCTCTCCACCGATACAGAAATAGATGAGGCCTTCACTCTCAGGCAAAACTAAATCTATAGCTTGAGAAATATTTATTATTAACAGTCGTACACTCAGTTACTTATGTAAGAGCGGGTGTCGAGTCATTCTTAAAATATTCACGGTACAAAGTTGGAGGCAGAATCTTCTAATTGCATTAATTTAGCTATTTCAAATTTATTTAATCACCTTATAATTGAACATGATAATGCAGAAGAGAGTAAGTGTAAGTGTATATTTTTTATTAATTACTGTAAATGTTACTTTACACAGCTAAGTGGGATACTAATTATTCTAAATCACAGGTTGGAAATCAGTCATGGCATCCAATAAATCCTCCTAATAATACATTGACGGCCATTTACTCTTTGTTGTATGCACTGCCATCTCCCACAATCATTCTGCTTAATCAAACCCACCTCGCAGAGACATACAGTTTTTCATCATATAGGTAACCAGGGGTAACACATTACTGTGATCACCTTTAACATTACATAAAACATAAAACTGCAAACAATTAAACGAAAAACGAATCCTTCAGCACTCATTATCATGCGGTCACGGTCACCGCAACAACTTTTAGTTTTTAACATTACCATAAAATGTTTTAATTATGCTCAAAGTACAGCACTGACATTGATATATTGTCTGTTAAACTTTTATGGTAATATTGCTTTGTCTGAAAAACTGCATTTGAAACTGAGTTAAGTTTCTGGCCACCTGTCGAATGTAAATCAAATCACTCCTTTTAGCTCTGGTTTTGGTCTCTACCAGTTCCTCACAGAAGTAAAGATGGAAAGACTTGTAGGGCTGAAGGGAACTTAACACATCCTGATTCATTGTTATGAGGATCAATTACAGATTTTTCTCCAACATGGTTTATTTATTGCATTTCAGATGTTATCTCCTCTCTTCCCCATTTTTCTCCGCTCATCCCAACGGGTCGAGGCAGATGGCCGCCCACGCTGAGTCTGGTTCTGTTGGAGGATCCTTCCTGTTAAAAGGGAGATTTTTTTTATCTCCACAGTTGCCAGCGATTGCTCACTGTGAGAATTGTTGGGTTTTACTATGATATTGTAAAACTACAGGTCTCGCCCCTAATCCGTAAAGAGCCATGAGAAAATGCATGTTGTGATTTGGCTGTATACATGTAAAATTGGATGTAATTAAATTATTAACAGTATTGTAATTCACACTGAAAAACAGCAAACATCTTTAGTCTAATACATACATTTGTTTGATTAAGGTGATGATAGTGCTTCCCCCTCCCATTCCATTCCCTTTGGTAGCATTTATGGCTTCTAACTTCAGCCAGCAGCCTGGCGCAGCAGCCTGGTCATGTGGTGAGTGCTGCTCATGTAAACTCTCTATAACTCTTATCTGACTCTGTGCTGGATGCTGTTTACTTCTCTGCTTTTGCTTCTGGCTTACTTTGAATTCTGCTTGTCAAGGGTCTATCCAAACCACTTTGACACAATAATAAAAACTGTGGGCTTCTCTATAAACACTGAAGTGGACTACAATGAAGCCAAGTTGGTTAAAAAAATCAACTGATGCATCAAATAGGTTGTGCTTTGCCATCACAGTGTCCTAGTTAAGACGTCTCTTGCCGCTCATGCCCTGCTGCTGCTGCGAGGCGTCTCACATGCACCACCACAGCAGCTGCAGTTGATCTGTTGCTGGCTCTTAGCTTTGGCTGCCTTCAAATTATGCTTCACAGGGAGTGATACAAAACAGAGTCAGGATGGCAAAGTAAAATAACTTTTTTCCTTCTCAATTCCTCAGTTCACCTGACTTGTCAGATAGAAATGAATTATTCATTCAATTTTCTCTCTGACCTTAAAGAACTACGGGCTCCTTTCAGGAAAGCCTTTTTTTAAAAAGAAGCAAGCTTTGATTGTAAGATAAAAGGTCTAACACTGACTGAGGAAAATGGAGGAGATGAATAGAATTATCCCTCTTTAAACAACTGCCATCACATTTACATTGAGGCAATTACACTTTATACTTTCATCACAGCTATGAAGGGTTTCTTTGAAATGTCCATGTGAAGACAGACCAAACTTCACTTTATCAGAAAATACCATATGATGTATGAAGTAAATTAAACACTAACATTCTCAAGCACATGAGGTCTCATGTTGATTCACCACACAATTTCTGATTAAAATCATTTCGATCACTTTTCGTATTGCTGTTGCCGATGTAGTGACATGATAGCTTTAATAACGTTATCTGGTCTTATAATGTTAATTAAAACTAAGTCACATTCAATATTTGAGTCAGCTACCAAACAAAACGTTTTAATGTTAAATGCTGTACATGATAAAAAAAATGATGCAAGTAGGGAATTCAGCTATCAAGAGGAATCATGTTATGTAGATATTAATAAAGATCAAAGGAGTGCTATTTCCCAACCCTCAAAGTAAAACAAAAGCCTTAAGTTGTTGTAAAATATGGGGACAAAAGTAGGTTCAGTTTATTTGATAAAGTGCTTGACAAAACTAAAATCATCAAATCACACCATTAGTAGTACATATTTGCAATAGAAAGAAATGTAAATTGTGCAAGATTCCAAACACTGCACCAGACAAGGTGAGACAAAGGTCAGTTCAAATAAATGGAACTATCACAGTTTGTATTGACTCACCGGTGACCTTTCATTCATGAATGGATGGATGGATTCATGAATGGATGGATCATTTGTATTTAATTAAGCATTAGGGACGACCAGTTACACATCCTTAATTATCTACTGGTCACACAAGGGCAGAGCAAGTCAGAGGTGCCTGACCATGTAGGGCTCTATTAGTCAAAACAAGTGGGCTACCTTGAAATGATTTCTAAACCCAGGTGGCAAGCCAACGTAGAGATGATAGGATGGGTGTGATGTGTGGAGTCCTGTTGGACCTGGTCCACAGTCTTGCAGCAGCCTTTTGGAATATTTGTAGATGGTCCAGAGATGACTTGTCAAGGTCGGTACAAGTTAATGATTTGATATGATGATTAAAGTGCAGAGCCTGATCAAAGACACAGCGGTTTCTAAGAATAGGCTGTACATCTGAAGAAATGACACAATAGATTGAATAACCTGGGAAGTTATGCAATCTGGAGCAATGATTGGCATCTCAGTCTTATTTGCATGCAGCTGTAGAAAGTTATAAGCAGTCTAGGCCATTATGGCAGTGAGCCAATCCTTTGGAAAATACATATATAGCAGAATATTATCAGTATAACAGTGGAAAGAGATGCCTTTAAGTTATATTATCCTTAAGGGAAACATACAGAACAATTAGTGTTGGACCAAAGATAGAATCCTGGGGCACACCACAGGAGAGGGCAGCAGCTTCAGAGGGACCAAGAGACACTAAAAAACAGTAGACCTCTGCCTGAACCTACTAATCAGGATGCTATGATCTACAGTCTGGAAAGCTACAGTGATCCAGCAGCACCAAAATAGAGCATTTACTCACATCAGAGGACATTATTATGTCACTGGAGACTCTGAGAGGAGCTGTTTCAGTGAAATGCTTCTGACGGAAGCCAGACTAGAATGTATCTCATATGTTGTGTTTAGTCAAGACAGCAGCAAGCTGTTTGGCAAGACCGTTCTCCTAAATTCATTTAATAAAAGGCAGCTTATATATGGGCCTTTACTTTAAAGGGGACATAGCATGCAAATTCCACTTTGTTAGTGCTTCTACACGTTAATGTGGGTATCTGGCATGTCTACCAACCCAAAAACTCTGGGAAAAAAACACTTGCGTGTTTTGTTATGGTTCCTCTAAGTCAGAAACGTCATGCTTGAGTGACTCGATTGAGCTTCCTGGGTTTTGTGTCGTAACAAGGCACTGGAAGTCTCCCTACATGGCCTTGGCCCACCCCGTCCCCCCACACTTGTTACGCCGGGTTTACACCAGACTCAGCGCCGCTGCGAGGCAGCGCAGCGCCGTTCCCAAGCACGCAGCCGCCTGGCTGTTCACACGGGACGAGCATTTCTCCACGCTGGTCAGCCCCATAGACTGTATATATAAGGTCAGCCCGCGATTCTGCTTTCTCCGCTTGTTGTTGTACCCGTTGAATGTCGGGGTTCGGGGGTAAATTATGGTCTTCATAGCCCCCCCCCCCCACCCCTCTCTTTCTCTCTCTGTCTGTCTGCTTGTGTGCTTGTAGTGGGGGGGCAGAGGGGGACATTTAATTATGTGATTGGGAAAATTAAAACTCCAGGACAACAGAAGGGGAATACAAAGTATGGGATGCATATTTGATAATTTATATCATATAAAATATGTAATTTATATCGTTTAAAATCATGGGGGGAGAGGGGGGAGGGGGGAGCTGGCTCATTAGCATTTAAAGGAACAGGCACTCAAAACAGGTCACTCTGTGGAGGGCTGTTTTATACAGGGTAAAAAGGGTGCTGTTTTAAATGATCCTTGTGGTATTTTCACCAAAGTATGTTACAGACATTTCATTAAGACCCCAAGGAACCATATCAACTTGTGGTAAAATGGGCATGCTATGTCCCCTTTAAGTTGGGTAAAGGTCACTTTTTTCAAAGAGGTGAATCTATCTCTGAAATTAACCACATGCAGTGGAAAGTGCTAAGCTTCAAGAAATTATGTTACCATTAGCCTAGATGAAGTATTGTCATGGCCGACCTCATTTTTTTTTCAAAGAGAACACATATTTAAGTTATATCTTTAACCCTCATACGATGTTCTTGTCAAATCTGGCACATTTTTAAGGTTTAAATTGTGTGATGTTAAATGTTTTCCCTGATGAAAGGCTTCATTGTGTTTGAGCATTGTCTACCTCTTACAATAAAACACATTTTGATAACACAATTCCTATAAAAACAAGTATAATTGAGCCATATAACAATGGATCAAATGGCACTTCATGTCAGCCTTGGCACTGCTCTGTGTCACTTGTGCATGATTAATTGGGAGACCAAGTACAACCCTTTTCGAACCATCCATCAGGCGCGGAGACCATTTTTCTCCAAAAGAGTATTTGGACGCAGCATTAATGCACTTGTGCCACGCACTTTAGACTACGCACTGAGGTGGCTGGCAGGGTGCAAACCCTTTTTCAACATAATAGGAGGTTTAATTAACCAATTACATTTTTCAAATTTGCATTGAGGACAAATGACATTGGTAATAAATTAAGGGAAACATTTGTCTCCCTTTGGCAGGTCAGGACACAGTTTAACACACATAATCAAACTCAAAACATGTAATGACTGCTGTGCACAAACAAAACCCTCACATGCACTTTCACTGCAGCACTTTATCCAATTGTCATGGTTTTGCCTTCTGTGTTTTCAAATAAACTTTTCAACAACCTCATGAACTAAAGATTGACACTCTTGCGCTGAACCTGGACTAAACATTGTGACTGGGTAGCATGTGATCATATGTTTTTCTTCTTTCATTTCTGTTTTTCATTAAAGTTTATATTCTTGGTTGTTTACAGTAGTTTTTTCTCCTTTTCAAAGGTTGAGAGAGCACTAATTAAACTAGAATACTCGAAAGACACAATTTATTGTTGTATTTTATTGTCACCTCGTGAAATTTATATTTGATTTTTTTATACGAAGCCGGAGTTTTACTTTGGATCTCTCAATGTTTGAAGGAATTACACTTTGATTCTAAAACAGTAAAATCGAATGTATAATACTTTTGTTTTATATGGTTGGGCATATTTCCTCCATTAAATTTCATTGTATTTGCACAGGGAAGTGTAGAAGTGACACCGTGTTTACTGAGTGATCCACGGGAGGAGGAATAATTTACTTTAAGGGTGAATTTGTGCTCTAGAGGACTGGAGTTTATAGATACAACTCAAAGATACAGCTCGCACATGTTCAAATAAAACTCATGTGATATTCAGCACCGGCGTTATCACTGTTTTGATCACAGTGATATCAAGGCAAGGCAAACACTGATTATGAGCAAGATTCTCATCTCAAGTGTTGATCCTCAGTCGATATACGATGGGCCCGGGGTGTCTTCAGATGTAGTTCGGGGTGCGTAGGTTCAGCTTTAATGTTGTGTGGCAGCCTTGACTTTGGCTGTGTGGCACCCTGCCAGGGCGTCACTGGGAAACAGAAGCATGGATCTGTCTGTCTGGGACTCCGACTGATGGTGGTAATCTCTTCCCTTGCACACTGTCAGGGGTCTTTTCATTCAAGCCAAATTCATCCCAAGTCAGAGTAGTCAGGTTTGCTAAGAAGGTGGAAAGTTTGGAAAAAAACATGAATCCTTGATGATGTCCAATCTGACAGAAAGTGAGCCAAGTTAACCGAGATCTGCGATACAACTGATTTATACTTGTTTTAAAAAAATGTACTTGGCACATTGTTTTGCTACAGTCAGTCCATTCATACATAATTATTATTCATCTATCTAACACAGGATGGACATTCAGAGTCTAACACCTGCCCAGAAAGCAGTGCTGTAATTGCACACATGGCATAGCAATTAAAATGTCAGCATATAAATAGACAACAGAGTCTGATGGGTACATCAGAGGTTGACTTCCTGTCTCACCCAGCAGACACTGCTATAATCATCTATACATAACAATGATGTTCCCCAACTTAGTCCAACTGGGTTTACAATCCTAACACACCAGTGTGGTGGGGATGTGACACACCCACATATTTACTCTGCTGTTCCCATCAGTCATCAGTTCTAGTGTCATTCAGTTTGTTGTTTTGTTGTTGTTTTGTTAGCAGCCAGTAGTGCGGCCCCCACATGGACAATAATAAATAAATAGATGATGTTTTAGCAAAGATTTAGCTGCAGACACGTTAGGAACGTGCTGCTGAAATATGCTAGACACAAAAATGCTTGTGTCATATGTCAATGAAGAGGAGATTCCATGTAGATTAATGTCAACATTAAAACCACTTCTGCAGGGAATGTGTATATATTCATCACACTTTGTCTAAATATGTATCAGGCAGTCAACAATAAATTGGTCAAATGCCAGGCACCAGAAAGACCTGCTTCATGGACAGAGCACGTGATAGTGAATTTTCCTTCAAGTTGTGCAGCTCAAAGATCAACAGAGACATTAGAAAAAGGTTAACATCAGGTCACAAGCTCTCCAGGTAGTGTCAGAAATCTCAACTCTTCAAACCAGTGAAATCACTTTTCACGAAGGCCAAGACAGCTCTTTAATATTTAGCACTGCTGTCAATCTGCCTTAAAATTCACTCTCAACAGCGCTGCTCGGGACTGTTTCATCTCTTTCTTTAATCTTTTCAAACACTGCTCAGTGGTTTTACTGCTTTATCTTATTTACTATTTTGATTTGAAAAGTCATTTGCCTGCAGGCTGCTCTGAGATTAGCTGACACTGTGCTGCAGTGAATTCAGGTGCCACAAGAACCTCCATCTTCAGCGTTTCGGGACTTGACCGTTGTCGGCTTTTTGCTTAATGTTTGTTTAAGAGCTGTGGTTTTCTGTCAGCACAGCTCATGGATACTACATTCTGAACACATCCTGCACATACACAGACACACAACTGCACAGACACAGACAGTGACCTGTTTTTAAAGTTGGAACATAATCACTCATGAGGCTTTGCCTTGACACATGCAGGGCTTCTTATCAGAAGTGTTAAATGCTTAAATAATCAGCTAAAATGTACTGCAGCTCAGAAAATGAATGGGCAGTAAAGGTGAGGTCAGAACCTCATCTAGAGACATATTTACCAGAATATTTGTAAAACCATCTAATATCGTAGGAATGCATTTAAAATTACGTTTATCTATCCGCGGATATTTAATTTTTTAATTTTTTGTTTTTAAAGGAAAAGAAAAAAGAATGAATCGGTATTACGCAAGGACACATTGAGATATGGGGGAGAGAGTTAACTGTGAGTTGACTTGCACTGAACTCATGTAATTACAAAGACCAATGTCCTCCTTTAGAGAAGGTAGAGGCAGAGAGAGAGAGAGAGAGAGAGAGAGAGGTGGAAGCAGCCTGGCAATTATCCCTCCGGGGCTTCTCTAAGGTGACTGACACTGACACACAGACACACACTATGTCTCAGTGTGTGGAGACTGGAGACCATTCCCTGGTGATTGGACTAGCTGGAGTAGTAATGCTTCTGTCAGCTTTACATGCTGGGATTCTCGCTCGGTTAACAACCAGAAAATGCTAATGTTTTTGCGCCGTGTGCATGGACGCATGCCTCTGAGCGCAACCGTGTGAGCAGTGTCTTTGGAGGCACAGAGAGGAACCCTTTTGTCCAGAGCTGAATTACCCATGATGCACAGCAGCCAGACATTTCTGGCATTCAGGATCCTTGCTAATGAAGTGCCTTGTCAGTGTGAGTGTAGGTGTGTGGGTCGTTCCACTGAGGTATTCAGATACCTCAAAAGAGGCACACGAGTCACTGTCATGGCAGGGCCGCATCATTAAACATAATCCCTTTCAACCACATTTTATACAAAATCAGTCAACTGTCACTTAAGTCTCTAGGAAATAATATCAACATGTTTCCCCAAACAATGTTATTACCGCAATGTCCTATTAAACGCTTCCACTCTAACAATAACCAAGACGTTGATAAATGACTGCAATCACAAACGTCATGTTACCCAATACATACCGCCCACAACACTTCAAGGGACGCACAGTTGTTGAAGCAGCCATTAAAATGAGCTCCCGGAATATGTGACAGCATAATTTTCATGCTCCGCAGTGATTTCAGTTGCGTCACCAATGTTGTATTGCCTCGTGTTTATTCTTCAGTGAAGCCCACACTAAGCTACACATTCCCTGCCGTGAATGGTAAGGTAGAAACCTACACGCAGGTGATGAGAGTGTAGCCTGTGGCCTGAAAAGGGGAGAAAAATGCTGTTGCTTTTGAAAAATAGTTTTTCAGGCAGAAGTTCCATCTCTAAATGCTTAAGAAGCCTTCCAGAGGCGATGAGAGATGTGCAGGCCTCCCTGTGCAGAGCGTGGTAGGAATAAAGTCATGTTTACATTCTCCTGTCTGCTTTGACATGTGGGAGGGAAGTTAAGCGGTGGAAGATCCCAAAATGTACGAGTTGCCGAAGGCCTGCTCGTGGATAGCAGTGATCCCACGTTCACTGGTCTTAGACTCGAAATGTGTGTACGTGTGCACGTTAGTGTGCCTTGTGAGTTGCCATGGCACGTTTTAGCGCTTCAGGGCTTGTTATTCGGTCAACCCAGGCAGGAAATGTTAAATGTCAAAGTTTTCCCCAAAGGTGCACCAAATGTCTGTGATCTTCCCTAAACTGAATGCATGTGTAAAAAATCCTTTAACAGGAAATGTTGACAAGTAAACCATATGCCTTATGGGGCCACGTGGGGTTTGTTTATACAAATAAGACGACTGATGAGAGCAAACAGCAGCCAGAGTGTCTAGTCTAATTCGAGGCGACAACATTAATGAAGCTGTTGGATGTTGACGAGGGAACGGATTTGGAGTTTTCAGCAAGCGGATGGATGTTTCTGTGTTTGCGTCGATGGATGAAAAGATCGATGAGTAGAGAAACTCCACAGAACGGATGATAGACACTGAAATGAATGACAGGCAGGTGATGGATGGATACTTTATGTTATATTCGTACTGTACCTGCACTGACAGATTGTGCTGCAGCGCTGCCTCGCTACACCTGGCATACGTGCTGCGCCGACAGCTGTTCACTCCCCCATCATCTGCATCTGACACAAGATATACGAGCTACAGGTAACCCCACATTATTATAAACTTAACTGAGCTCCCAGCCAGCTCGGCTGAACAATCCTGCTCCGCTCTAATCAATAACGTCTCTATGTTCCTGACAACTTAGATGCAACAGGTGTTGGAAATAAGTGGAGCTTGAACTACATTACATCACAATACTGTACATTACAATACATCACAGTTCTGCCTCTGGAGTTTTTAAATCGTAAACGGTAAATAATCAGTTTTTATATAGCAGCTTTTCTAATCTTAATGACCACTCAAAGCACTGTAGTTTTTCTATTCAACCATTCACACACACATTTATACACTTAATGTATGTCCAGCACTTCCCCAGTGGGGGATCGAACTACCAACCCTCTATCATGTGGACATGGCCATAGAGCCATAGCCACCACAGGTTCTCCCAGTTGGTTTCTCATCCACGTGCAAACCAGATCCAACCCAACTACTGAGATCAGATGAGATTGGGCATGTACGGGATGGTGAGGCCGTACGTATATGTGTCTTGCATGTGATGCTACACGAAAGATGAGAAATTCAATTTTATTGTTCCCTATAGGATTCAACTGCGTCATTCATTCATACAGCAGCAGAGCTGAGATGAAAGTCAAACACGTCATAGTTTTCATAAATAGAGACAGCACAGTACAGCTCATTAACATAAAGACTCTCAAGGTAGATATAAAACTTTAAATCCAGTGTCTCTGTGGTCATTAGCACTAGCCACAGGTATGCAGTGGAAAACAAAGACGTACCTGCAGGCCACATGGAGGCGAGCACAAATATCCCACACTGTACACTTTAGACTCACAGACAAAAGCACCTGCATTACCCGGGTCTAGGAGTAGTAGCCTGGAGCTGTTGGCCTCGAGCAGAGATGACGAGCAAACCAGAGGTCAGGTAAATACATTACTTTCTAAAGCAACATCTTCAGACTTTTTCTCATAATACAACAGTCATCCATTGCAGCAGTGTATCCACTTGCAGTATACTCCCTGTGACCTGTGCATTGACTTGTGTAAATGTGTAAAGATTCCAGAGTAAAAACGTCATCGTACAATGATGCCACCATCAATGGGACTTAAGATCTATAATAGTAAGTTCAGGGGTAAACACACAGCGTGTTAAGTCCTTTATAATACCAGTGCAACACAAATGTAAGACCTCTTTCAATCATTCCATGATCCTGGAGATTCAAAGAAGAAACAGAACACATACAGAAGACCAAGGTGCAACACGTACAGCGTGACTGACTTCATTGTGATGGTTTGTAGCTGGAAATACCAATAATAATGTTACAAAATCCCCAAAACAAACTTGCCGCTATGGGCTTTGGTCCTGCTCTGCATAAAACTGTGCAAATACAAATCATCGGCTGAGGCTGAAAAATCATTTTTTTGTTTCTCTACTTGTTATTCGGGAGGATGTTTCCAAAAATACCAATGAATGGGAAAGTGCTGACTTTTAGACCCTGATGTATTAGTTATCAGAGAGATGTGTAAGAATCACCGCAACTTTACATCTTGGCTGAACTGTGACCTGTAGTGCTGAAGCAAACTTTAGATTTTTCTTTCGGATAAATCTATTCTAGTATTAGCCAAACACATGTCTGCCAACACATATCTGTAGCTGTAACTGGAAGCCCAGTATTATTTCAGTGAATTATTCCATGTGACAGCTACATGAGTATATTTGAAGCAGAGCACATCCAGTACCAAAAACAACTCATCATGATGAACATGTGAAGGTTATTGTGCCTTTTTTGGAATCTTCCCTTATAGCTTCCCTTTTTCAATAATCCCTCTCCCTCTTCTCAGCTGTCTCATTACACTTTGCCCCTAAACCTTTATCTTTACATCCCGTGTGGCAAATCCACTTCATAACAAATTTGCAGTCATAAAGTGGATGTATAGCCATGACAGTGTGTGTATGTTTGCATGTGTATGGTTAAAGCTGGGTAAAGCTGTGCATTCATCAACAACAAAACAGAGTGAGTGAGTTGACAAATTAAAGCCACACAGCCTCACTGGGGCTGTGTGAGTTTTTGCCTTCTAAGGGCCTGGAATCTGCCAACTGTGGAAAGCAGGGCTTCAAGCATGCATATAAAGATCTTTTTAACAATAGAGGAGCCCTGTTGGCAGAGTGTTAAGTCTCCGTCGCTCCCCATTGCTGTCTCCAATATGACTTTCCCCAGTGTATCCCTCACCTCCCAATAATCCCCCTCCCTCCACTCTTTCTCTTCCCACCACTCCTTTTTGTTGACTTAATCATCACTCTTCACTGGAAAATTCCTCTCCTCTCCTCCAAGTCCTTCTTCCCCTTAGCTTGTTGTGATGTTTTGGCTGTAGCCCGTGGACCCATCGGAATAAACACCACATCCTCCTATCTATTTTGCCATAGGCAATTCACTTATCCCTATTGGACAGGACTTTGGGGAGAGATGCCGCCAACAAACAAATATTCTGCCCGCCTACGGAAAATAAAACACATTTGCATGGACATATGCTTATACACACATACACACACATAGACAAACATTTAAAAACACATGAACGCACAAGTGGATACTACACTTTTTAGCAACCTGCCTAAGGACAAGCAAATTCTTCTTTTTAATATTCTATATTTAACATAAAACTCATTTTATAAACATGATTCAACAGATAATCTCCTTGCGCTCTAATTTTGTAAAATGTGTTTGTTTGTTTGTCCAAAGTGGTTTCTGCATTGTGCTGTGGTCTTGAGCCAGCAGTATTAGTTACACTTTTGGATTCAATTTGAGGGTGCAATGAGCCGTGCCTAAACCCAATGAGTGGACTTTTTAAAGTTTGTTTGTGTTGTCATAAAAATATAATCATCAGTTTTTGTGCTAATCCTGCCCTGCCGAGCATGTCTTTATGCAGTTATTATTGTTGACATAGCTGTTTCCATTCCCTTTCTACTAGTAAGTTTAATTCAAAAGGTTTGGTGCTGAGCAAATAGATTTGTTATCACTAACAATACAAGCTTGTGTACACTGGGATAAATACTGACACACATAAATAAGCATTGGACATTAATAACTCATCAGCTCAGCCTTTCTCGTATTCTTTCTTGTACAGTGCCTTGCATAAGTATTCACCCCCTTTGGACTTTTCTACATTTTGTCATGGTATAACCACAGATTAAAATTTATTTCATCGTGAGTTTATGTAATGGACCAACACAAAATAGTGCATCATTTGGAAGTGGGGGGAAATATTACATGGATTTCACAATTATTTACAAATAAAAATCTGAAAAGTGTTGAGTGCATATGTATTCACCCCCTTTACTGTGAAACCCCTAACAAAGATCTGGTGCGACCAATTGCATTCACAAGTCACATTTGCAAGTCACATAATTAGTAAATAGGGTCCACCTGTCTGCAATTTAATCTCAGTATAAATACACCTGTTCTGTGACGGACTCAGAGTTTGTTGGAGATCATTACTGAACAAACAGCATCATGAAGACCAAGGAGCTCACCAAACAGGTCAGGGATAAAGTTGTGGAGAAATATGAAGCAGGGTTAGGTTATAAAAAAATATCCAGAGCTTTGAACATCTCTCTGAGCACCATAAAATCCATCATAAGAAAATGGAAAGAATATGGCACAACCGCAAACCTACCAAGAGGAGGCCGTCCACCCAAACTGAAGAGTCGGACAAGGAGAAAATTAATCAGAGAAGCAACCAGGAGGCCCATGGTTACTCTGGAGGAGTTGCAGAGATCCACAGCTGAGGTGGGAGAATCTGTCCACAGGACAACTATTAGTCGTCTACTCCACAAATCTGGCCTTTATGGAAGAGTGGCAAGAAGAAAGCCATTGTTGAAAGGGATCCATAAAAAATCCCGTTTGGAGTTTGCCAGAAGCCATGTGGGAGACACAGCAAACATGTGGAAGAAGGTGCTCTGGTCAGATGAGACCAAAATTGAACTTTTTGGCCTCAATGCAAAACGCTATGTGTGGCGGAAACCCAACACTGCCCATCACCCTGAGCACACCATCCCAACAGTGAAACATGGTGGTGGTAGCATCATGCTGTGGGGATGCTTCTCTTCAGCAGGTACAGGGAAACTGGTCAGAATAGAGGGAAAGATGGATGGAGCCAAATACAGGGAAATCCTTGAAGAAAATCTGATGCAGTCTGCAAAAGACTTGAGACTGGGGCGGAGGTTCATCTTCCAGCAGGACAATGACCCTAAACATACAGCCAGAGCTACAAAGGAATGGTTTGGATTAAAGAATGTTAATGTCTTAAAATGGCCCAGTCAAAGCCCAGACCTCAATCCAATAGAGAATCTATGGCAAGACTTGAAGATTGCGGTTCACAGACGGTCTCCATCCAATCTGACTGAGCTTCATCTTTTTTGCCAAGAAGAATGGACAAACCTTTCCATCTCTAGATGTGCAAAGCTGGTAGAGACATACCCCAAAAGACTTGCAGCTGTAATTGCAGCGAAAGGGGGTTCTACCAAGTATTGACACAGGGGGGTGAATACTTATGCACCCAACAGATGTCAACTTTTTTGTTCTCATTATTGTTTGTGTCACAATAAAATTTATTTTGCACCTCCAAAGTACTATGCATGTTTTGTTGATCAAACGGGAAAAAGTTTATTTAAGTCTATTTGAATTCCAGTTAGTAACAGTACATAATGGGAAAAAGTCCAAGGGGGGTGAATACTTATGCAAGGCACTGTATTCTCTGTTCTCCACTGGCGCTGCATTTGACATCAATCAGACTTTACTCTTAGCAAGCTCATTTAAAATAAACAGTATAATAAGACACTGGCACTGCGCTGCTTGTGTGTGTGTGTGTGTGTGTGTGTGTGTGTGTGTGTGTGTGTGTGTGTGTGTGTGTGTGTGTGTGTGTGTGTGTGTGTGTGTGTGTGTGTGTGTGTGTGTGTGTGTGTGGAGAGGAGGGGTAGACTCACATGTACTGTACAGATTGTTTGCACGCACAAGTCAAACAAGAGATGAAAGCATTAGGGGTTTCGGCATAGTGTTGCGTCGTTTGTTCTTGAAAAGTGCCAAAATAAGATAGCTCAGTGGGAAAAGCGCCCCCTTGTTTGCCTCCTCGCCTCATTCCCTTCACCTCTTACTACCCTTCAGCACACCCACACTACAGAGACACTGCCAAAGGGGAGCCTGAGGTGAGCAAGACCACCCCTGCAGACTCAATGGCCACCCCTATGGCCACCGCAGGTCTCTGAGAGACAGTTGGTTCTTTCACCGGATGCAACAGTGTGCCAGTGAAAGCAGCAGTGGATGATGCAGGCCTCTGCTCAGTGCACTGCCAGATGACAGACTGTTCCTGTCTTTGAGAGGAGCAGCTTCCAGTATCAGTGGAAGCCAACAGCTGCCTGCAGAGTTGAGTTGAGGCCGCCAGACTAACGTGCAAGCAAAACAAAGTTTGTTTCATGTTACAGTCAGATCACAGTTGAGCTTCTTCTCGTGAACTTTTCAACTACAAGTAGTCCACGGTTTGAACAGACACGTGCAAATCTTTTCATCTCTCATCTGCTAATCACCAAAACTACACAGACAGTTCAGAGCTGTTATCATGTGCAGCAACAACAAACTGTAAAATAGAATAAAAGGAAAGATAAATTGACACAGCCTGACTGAGACCAGCTAAAGACTGCCTACACAATGTGATATCATCCCTGCTGGAGAGACTGTCTGATGCTCTGATGTTTGCTTGAACCTGAGGTTCAGATTTATTTATCATAAAATCACTGTGACACAAGATTCTGTGCAGGGTTTTAGTTTTTCATATCTGAATCAGAGTTGAGTTATTATTCAAATCTGAAATGTTACTTTACAGTCTCAAGAACTTGAGAAATGACACCCGATAATCGGACGTTATTTTTAAGTCACAAACCTGCGTCGGGTACATTGATCTGACTTCATCTCTTGATAAACTATCAGCTGATTCAGTTTCACTCTGTCAAAGTCACAGTACCTGGAGCGTAGAAAACGTTTGGGTTGGGACGGGGCTGACAGATGGCTCCTCTTTTGGTATCCAGTACAAAGTTGGTAAAATAGTGGGATTCATTAAGCTCTGTGCCCGATGAATCCCTTACAGAACCTTTGATTCAGGATCTCTTAGATCGTTTGTTTATCCTCTTGAAGAGGATGGAGAGAATTAACTGCTGACACAAAAAAACAAAAGCTGACTCAGAGGCACAGCTGTTAAGTCTGACTGATTCATCACGGTTGATCGCCTTCACCTACAAGAAGTGAGGAAATACTTCACCAAAGTCAAACAGACACATGCAATGTCAGCAGGCGGTATTCAGGACAAAGAACAACAAAGTCTGCTTAACCTTCTATCTCCATCCATCATCATGCAATAAGAACTTGTCTAGTGCAGATGTTACACTGTGTATGTTATCTTATTGTGTGTTTTATCAAAGTATATCAGTGTACGATTCCTTAAGTACAGTTTTCATCTAATCTATATACTACATAACCCAATAGAGTTGTTGAGATTCAGTTATGGCTTTGAGCTCTGGTGGCCACCCATAGATTTCCAGTGGCTCCACTTGGACACCCAGAACACTATGTCACAGTGAAGGTGACCTTGGTGTTATCAAACATAATCTTAGACTATTGTCTAATAAATTGTGATAATTATTGCAATCATTGTCAAGTTGTGGAGCAAAAAAGGTTTTGTGACCTCAGAGCTACCTTGATCTTCCCAATCCCTTCATCTTTCAGTCCAAGTGAACCTTTTGAAAAAAAATCTCTTGAGGTGTTCGTGAGACGTCATCTTCACAAGACTAAAAATATCTTTATTAAGCTCACAGCAACCTTGACTTTTGGCCACCAAACTCAAATGTGTTATAACTTTAGTCCAAGTGGAAGTCCGTGCCAAATTTAAAGAAATTCCATCCAGAGGCATCGTATTTGTGGATATGAGATGGACAGATGGCTGGACGAATGATCAGAAAACACATCCCTGGCCCCGGCTGTTGCAAGCAAAGAGGTATAAGGAACACTCAGGCAAAGAGTAAAACCAAGTCAAACTAAAAATAGGTTAATAAAAATGTTAAAGTTAAGTGCAAACTCTGAACTCCTGTAAGTCAGACATGGCACAAAGCTGTCCTTTTATTTTTTGACGTTCTGCATAGAGGACAAACTACGTCCTTCATTGGCTGTCCTCCACTGCACATTAATTATTATTGGCCAATAAATACACAATTGCTTGGGATATTAGACTCAAACAAACACTCTTTCCTACCCCTCGTGCCATAATCATCAACTCAATCCTTCCCCTTCAGCCCATCATATTTTCTATGCAATTGGAATAGTTCTGCTACTGTCCATTATGCCAGTGCAGTGTGTGTTGAGAGGTATCTTTCGGCCATTGGCCTAACTCCCGGGCTGCACCAGTCCTTTCTCCTCACTCCTCACTCAGTCCAGCCCCGGAAAGATGTGAAGTGCAGCCCCTGTGCTTCAGGCATTGCTCAACTAAATGTTCAGCACAAACAAAAGGAAGCTCTCCTGGTGAATGTGGGTAGGGGGCGGGTGTTTTTGGTTGTTGTTGGGGAACGTGAGACTGAAAGGTGGACGGTAGACATAAGAAAAAGCAGAGGGTAAAAGTGAGAGGGGACAGATGGGGGGAAGGAAAAAGAAGGGAGGAACAAACAGAATTGAGGTGAAAGGCAAATAACAATTGGAGGCTTTGATTACAAAGGCTGATGATCAAGTGTGTAGGTGTGTGCATGTGACTTGGTGTGAACCCACTCGACCGGACAGAACAAAGCTGAGGACAGAACTCCAGTTGTTTGTGGCCGAGTCATCTCCACCCAACAACAGTGGTGGGCTACAGACTGAACAAACCTGTGTGTGTGTTCATACGTGTGTGTTTGTGTGTTCATGTTCCAAGCACACATTCTGAATTATTCTATTCCCCCTCGCAGGCATTACTGAGCCGAAGGTGTTACAATATGATTACACACAGAATAAAGTGTTTTTCCCAAACACTGTTTACTGAGACTGTTTCCTGGATAAATACATTACTCGCCATTTAGGACATTGTTCTTTATTTGCAACAAACAGATGGAAGCTGTGTTTTTGAAAAGGCACGGTGAGACGGCCACAAGTCTGATGCCAAGAAGCCCATTGTGTTTAGGCCTGTGCAGATCTATGATGCTGCATGCTCAGGCATAAGGCAATTAGGCATTGTGTTCTAAAATGGGGCCTGTGGATAGAGACGTCTTACCACTTGAACCGTCGCCTTCTATCATTGCATGAACCAATTGTGCCAAACGTTTAACAAAAGAAAGAGTTTTTGAGAGAATTACCAACTTTTCTCACAACCCCCCAAACAACCACGACATAATGGAGATCTAATATAATCTTATTCTCAGCTTTAGTTTGATGCTGAAGTTTTCTATTCAACTAAGTTGGCTAACTTCTTTGATTTCTTACAAACAGAAATATAGAAATACATATTGCCTCCTTTCCGCTGCATCAGTTGTTGTCAAGGCTCCAGCTGTGGTTATAAGCAACCCATATGGTTCAGTGTGTAGGATTTAGTGGCATGAAGTGGTAAGGTTGCATGTTGCAACCAACTCAATACCCATCGCCTCGCCCTTCTCTTCTAAGTGTGCATGAAAACCTAGAGTCACAATCAGGTGATATAAAAAGCCAAAAGGCCCTGAGGCCTGTTTGGTTTGTCTGTTCTGGGCGACTGTGGAAACATGGACACATGCAACTTGACGAACACTGGTATGATTTTTACATTCTATTCTTTTTCTGTTGATGGATCCCCTAGATCTTCCATACTGCACCTTTAAATACTGTGCAATTTATAAAACCAACATATGCTTCAGGAAGCCGTGTTGGTATTAAATACCAGTTCTCTCTCTCTGTGTGTGTGTGCTTGGTGTCACAGACTTGAGCTGATGGCAGAACCACGTCTTCCCTTCACTGGGTTTTGTTCACTCAGAACTGAGTTATTCATTGTCATGCTGGTGGTTCATGTAATCATCCAATATACAGGATTAGTGTGTAGAGCAAGGCCTTATGGGACAGTTTGAGACCTGATGTTCCAGTGCACCAGAGGGCTCCTCCACAGAACCTGCCTGTGAAGCTTGAAGCCCCTAAAAACCTTTAGGGAGGGCCAGAGTTTGTGCAGTTCGGATCATTTTAGGTGAAACAAATTCTGTCTGTGCTGTTCTTTTTCTGGAGTAGTTGTTGGTTTGAAGTCAACAGGGCTCAGTTGAAAAAAAAAAGATAATGTCATATATTTCCTTGCCCCAATCAGGATTTAGTAATATTTGAATCAAAGTTGAATGACGTCAGCCGGTAGTGTTGCTAAACTGCTGTCAATCAAATCAGAACAAACTATAAACATGGACTTTTTGAGAGTTGGTGATAAATGATATTTAACTTTGACTGTTGTTTATTTTGCTTCATTTTGAATACAATCAGAGTACCAACGAATACGTTGGATCCTGTTTTTAGGGAGTAGAGAATACATGGTTGGCTCAATGGATTATAACTGCTTGATGTGATTGGTAATTTGGCTCAGATAAAATCACAATTAAGTCTGTTGAAAACAAAGCTACCTCTGTTTCCATGGCAACACAGAAAACAATTAATAAACAAATAATGGCAAATGTTTCCTTCCTTTCTTCATTTCTATCCGGAATCCAAAATGTTCAGAGAAAAATAAACACATGAATCAGAGCTGGTATTTAAATATTTGCATGATGACCATGATATAAGCAGGATAATCCACTCTAAAGTGTGAGTAAAGGGATTTGAAAGCACTCTGCTTCCTGTTGAGTGGTTCCTTCCCTCTGTGTCCTGTGTTAAAATCCTTTGCTGGATTATCTCTTAAATGTCAATCAGCCGCAAGAAGCAGCAAAACTGGGATCAACCCAAGGGGAATGGACAACAGCACCAAAGGATGATTATAATTTGCTGAAACCTAATATTGTCTGTTTTTGTTAGATTAAAAAAAATAGACTGGAATTCATTTGTCAATTTATACTACAGTAAAGTGTAGAAATGCCATGCTGCATGCGATATACTGTATGAGGAACATACACTTGCCTCCAGCGATGCTACAATCTTTGGTAGTGTGCAGCTACGTGCCTCCCAGAGTTGTCTCCATCCTCAACCCATATTCTGCAGGTTCAAGGCTTTTCTCTAAGGTGACATGTTCGGGGGGGAATCTGTTTGACATATTACAGCACCGCTAAATGCCAGTGAGAACGTGCCAACTTCTGCACATCCCTTATTGACACTTACTGACAAGACAAAGGTCCTTTTTAACTATTAAACCCTTTTTTTCAGCACAACGTTTAACGGAAAACGAAAAAAAACAAGACAATAAGTTTTGGAAATAGTGACAAGATTCTTATGAAATCAAGCCATTTCTATTTCTATTTCTCTATGACCAAGTGTATTTGAACTGTTCTCAGTGCCCATATGTTGTTTGTGGCCACCGTCACAATGTCAACACTGATCACCACTTAGGATCAATACTTTTTTTAAATTGATGAAGTCTTTCTTCAGCCTCTCCTGACTCCTCTCTACCTCTGCTGCTCTCTCACGCCGACAGACAAAGATATCGGACACATTTGAAAACTCAAACTTGATAAAAACAGGATCATTTGATCTCCACGATCACAAACGACGTACATGATTAATATATTATTATTATTATATTATAGAGCAGGGAAGTGGGACCTGATGGCAGACTCAGGAGGATGTTAGTTCTGAACAGGGCCTGTGATTAGAACCTTGGAGTTGGTCTCATCTGATCATCTGTTTCTACTCTTCAGTCCAACAATAAACTCTAATTTACCCGAGACTGTTTCCTGGATAAATAAATGAGTCCTGGTTTATATAAATCCAGCTCCACTATGTTCAAATCAAATAGTGATGTTATCGTGTCAGTGTTAACCAGAGACATGTGCATCCAGCCAGCTGTGTGTGTGTGTGTGTGTGTGTGTGTGTGTGTGTGTGTGTGTGTGTGTGTGTGTGTGTGTGTGTGTGTGTGTTTGTGTGTGTGTGTGTGTGTGTGTGTGTGTGTGTGTGTGTGTGTGTGTGTGTGTGTGTGTGTGTGTTTGTGTGTGTCTGTGCCTTCACAGCTCAAACGTAATTAAGTGATGGTGGGATGGGAGGCACGTCAGCTTGGGCGATGGAAAACAGCTGTTCAATTTCACACTTCCTCTCGCTCTCTCTTCCTACACTCTCTTTACCTTCCCGCTCCCTTACAGCCCCCCCACACACACTCAATCGCACCACCCTCCATATCTGTCCAAACCGTATGTCCTCCTCTCCCGGCTGAATATACAATGAAGCCTTTCAGACCGCAGCCTCTTAGGTCTTTCAAAAGCAATAGGGTGACACACAAATACACTCTCGCACGCACACACACGCACCAATACAGCTTGTTCTGACCCAGACCACTGGGCTGAGTCAACATTTCAATTATTTATCACAACTCCCCCTACAACACACTGAGGCCGCCCAGCAGAGGGATTGAGAGTTGTCGCCGCAGTAACAACAGTGATGAGTTCTTGTTACTCGGCTCAGCATTTTTCCGCTAATACGACAAATTGCACTTCCAATACCACGGGGCTGGAAACCATTATTTGTCATCATTCAGCTGAGCTCTCCCTCCTCCCTTTCCTTGTTCCCCTGTCTCTCCTTCTCTTCTCTCCATCACAGACACACATCAAAAACACACTTCCATTATGAGAAGCCTTGTCCTGAGCTCAACTATCCTCACACTTACATTCTCCGGCTGCACTGGAGACGCTTTTTTCATGACATGCCATCAGTGCTGGAATGGAACTATTTTTTGCTCAAGCACTTTACTGAAGTAGGATTTAAAGGTACCATGTAGACTTGATAATTATACTCAACATACACTTCACCTTTGTTTGACAACCTTGGTGACTATTCACATAATTAACACAAAATATAAATCAACTGATGAATTATATTGTATATGCAGTAGTTCAAAATAGCTTTAGCAGCTGCTAAATTAGTAATGCTCACACATGAATGTATCCATAGTTACAACCAATTATTTCACATTTCCAGTTTGCTCAGTGGAGACAGCATAAAGAAATCCTACATGATGTAACATACAAGGTGTTACACTTGGCAGATGTGCTCCAATGAAAAGAGAATTAGCAAATCAATCATGACATACAGTATGTGACTGAAATATCCAATGGAGCTTCATCTCAACTGAAAGGACACTCGTCGGCTTCAGGATGTCATGGCAACCCGGTCTTTTTTCTCCAACCACAGCCACAGGACACGAGGGACAGGTTTTTCCAGATGGGCTGTTGTCCCATTCAAAGTGGATGTTGTATGAGCCATAGTGCAGTTCTGGGGCCTCATTAATAACCATTGCGTACGCATCTTTAAGATTCCATTGTGCGTACGCCACTTCTCATGCAAACGATGGGATCTATACAAAAAAACGTGACGGGAGAATGTGCGCAGTTTTGCTCAAACTCTAACCCCTGCAGACGGACAGTTTGGAGATGGGAAACTTCCATTTCCAAATAATATCCCAGAGTGGAGGTTAGAATACCACTGATGTGTGAAGTAATCGGTCCGATTGTTGTAAACATAAATACTGGGGTAAATACATGGGTAGTGCTATCACATGGCACTGATAGGAGTATGTGGATAGAAGGATGAGGAGGAAACGAGAGTTTAACGACTATGAGGATTTCCTGGCTCATGATGATGACTGAACCATCAGCTGATATAGATTCTATAGATCTGTGATCTTGGATCTGAGTCCACTATTACACAGACCGACCAGACGGAACCAAACACAAGTACTTACCACTCTGCTGACAGGTATGTGTGTGGTATGATTAACACTGTACAATATTTACCTTTCTCTGTCAAGCCTATTTCATATTTTTTAATTATTACTCTGTGTCATTTTATAGATTGAGGATATCGCAGCTGTCTCTGAATTAAATAATCCCGCACTTTTGGATGATTGAAATACATATAGGTGATAAAACATGTTCCCTCACATTCTGACAATGAGAAACAATGTATTTTGCCTCCACCAATGCTGTGGCCACCAAACTGTCTTTCTTCACCTCCATCTCACTGACAAACTGTTATAGTAAGCTAATAAAAAAACTATGGTTTTCTTCCCTGTGCCTGTATATATTTATAGTAACAGTGGGTCAAAGGTGCCACCATGAGGTCAAGCAGGTAAACACTCAACCTGCTGCTTTGACTTTTAGCATTCTTCACAGCATTGTTAAACATACAATATGTAACTTCTTCCAAAGGGGGTCTCTCAACAAAAACTGAAGACTATGTCTGATGATGGGATGTATCAGAGTGGGATCAGGGGAGTTGTTGTCGTCACCACCATCAATGATGTAAATCTACCTAAAGCTACTTAGGTTATTGGCTGGCATTGTCTTTTGCCCCCGAAGTTATAGCGGCAACGGGCAAAGCCACAGGTAAAGCAGATGTGACGCAATTAAAAGGCGACCAAAATGACACGTCCCTTTACCTTGAATATTTTTAAGAGTTGTTGGAAACTTTTGGATAATCTATGTCCACAGGTCAACAAAATATATAACATGTCTCGATGTTTTTAGACATTTTAATCAAGAGTTGTTGCATATTATATCTTAAAAGACAAATAGTACTAAAATTAAGGGGTTAACAGGGGGGGGATAAATCACTTCGATGGGTAATAATAATATAATCATATAAATAAAAGGTAAATTATACTATAAAACTACAAACATTGAAATAACAGTTGTGACGATTAAGTGGATATTCAGATATTTAAAGTTCTGTTGCTTTTGAGTGGAGACCTGGCAACACTTATGTGTTATTTGATTTTCCTTAGTGTGCCCATGTTAAAACCTAAAGCAATTACCCCCTACTCTTTTCCTCTTCCTGTCTTATGCTCATAAAATCACTCACCCACTGAGGGGCTGGTTCCCTGTGCCCAGTTCTCAATGTTCCCTGAAGCCGGAGAAAACAGAAGGAAACCAACTTTCATAGCGTCAGTTAACTGAAGATGACCTCGTTTACCTCAGCGTGACCCGTCTTCAATGTGCGAATAAAGACAGAGACACCGACACTCAGGCCTCAGGCAACTGTCTCAATCTAAATTGATTTAAAAAAACACTTTTGCCTCAGAGACAGCACTGGCTGAGAGTTCACCCTGCTTGGAGAACAGACAAAGCAGGTGGAAGCAAAGAGAGGTGAGACATGGATATGTATACACAAGGAGGGTAACTGACTGGAATTGCTCATTTCAGTGTATCCATTCCCAGATGTGAGGAAAGCCTGTTTCCAAGTTGAGCATGATCTCAAGTTTCAGGTCCAATTTTCATCTTGCCTTGAGTAGAATGAAGAGTGCAGGGCTGTTGGAAGTGATGAGACTCTTCAACAAATCTATTCAGTGATAGTCCATTCAGTCAAAAATCTCGTTAGGTGTTGCGCATCACGTCGAGTTACTGTTATTGATAGGGCTTGACTATTACAGTGGCACCAGCGTTGTCAATTAGGCAGCACCCAAACAAAAGCGTCCAAGGTCTTCAAGTGTGTTACACTCTGATAATTGCACAAGTAAGCAATGTCAATATCGGAACGATAATATAAATTTATAGTTTGTAGTCATAAAAAGCAGGAAGTGAGTCAGCACTTAAAAGCCATGAATTCCCTTTGCAGATTGCTAAAGTTAGCTTTTCCCCCTCCACGGGGTGATCATTAAGGAAATAAGGTCAGTGGTTTATACATGGCTGAAAGAGTTTCCTTTCTTTTTTCCCCCTTGAAATAAATTATGTTATCACATAAAGTGCATTCGTGATTATTGCCTCCCAACATAAAACACTTGGCAAACGTATTTTCTAGGATCTCCAGGATTGTTAAGGATTGTTAACTTCACCCAAAGGAGATACCATCTGTCCTCAGTGACTTTGCATCTGATGGGAACATTTAGATTTTTTTTTCTCTAAGGAGATCTGAACTGAACTGAACTTGTCTCCACTATTATAAAACTGTCAAGAAGCCCCAGCAGGATGTGAAATACTCTTACAGGAAACAAGAGGAGTGGAGTTGATTGGCCGTGATTGCCGCTAGCCCCTGACACAGCCACTGATGATGATTTCCTCCTAATTCCAATAAGTTGTTCTGCTTCATCACACCACTCTGACTTTGTGTCGCGCCCCTGTGATTTTACAGAGGCCTCAAATGAGCTCTTTCCTCTATTAACTGAGGACAAACTGCAAATAGAAACCTCACTCAGACTTTCTTTCCATGCACTTCTCTCTCCATGTATATGTCTAGACATGTGTATGTTTGTTTCTGTGTTGTTCCACTGCTTAATGAGCTGTTTCCCATTATTTGTGATTGGTGTGCCACTCAGACGGCTACAGAACAGAGTGGTCACACCTCAAGTCATTTTCGAGATCAACTCTGAGACAATGTCACACGCAGAATTCAACCCAATTCTCGCCGGAGAGGTGTTGAAAATATGCCATCCATGACAGCAGCCTTACATCAGCAGAGCATCTCTTTGTTATGTCTCTGGTAGAGAGTCTGGCTGCTCTTTTTCATTTGATTTATTCACTTTTATCTTTTTTTGAGAAAGCCGCAGAATGTCTAGTGCCGAATTTTCTGCAGATATAAAAGTAACTATTTCTTTGCAGGGGGAAACAAAAGACAGCCCTAATCCAAGTAAATCATTTCAATGACAGATTTTTCTTTTGTGTTCTCCCCACACCAGACAACTTAAAATGTTCCCTTTGCGAGGCTTGACCTCTTAACCATCTTTTGCAACACTACAAGTTTGCTGCACATAGCTGGTTCCGAAGATGTCTGGCTGAGAGTTTGTGTTGCTCGGATGCAAATAATAAAACCATAGAAGATGAGCATTAACAAATTGTCCTTTTTCAAGCAGATTCAGTGGAGCAAGAAATAAAGAAAATAACTTCCCTGCCGCTGCTAAACAGGCACATTGTTCCAATTTAGGGACGGAACTGCTCTGAAATATGTTGATTAGCTGATATTAATGTTCTTGTGCAACTTTACAAAATGCAAATGTCTCCTTGTCATTCACAGCAGTGCTTTACCTTCGCTGGATAAAATGTCTCATGAGTAGTTTTTTTATGGAATTTGAAATTGAATGGGACTAAAAGAGCCGCAGAGGTTTGTAAAATCTGATTTAAAAACCTGGCATTTGCATATAACAAGTGAGTCATTACGGCTGCGACCAAGAAAAAAAAAAACGGATTTGATGTTTCACTGAAGCACTTATCACCCAGATTTCTGTCAGAAAAAAAATGCGAATTATTTAGACTAATACATTTTAAGTACCACAGCAAATCCACAAATCCATATTCACTTTTACTGAATACATTTCACAGATATATGCATACATCAATATTGATCGCACAACTAAATAGCCAAGAAGCCCACAGTGTTTTTGATGTGGACAAACAACAGTTCTGTTTCAGATTCTGCAGTTTGCCAGCGCTCGGAAATCTTTAGTTGTGTTTTTGTTAAAGAATCTCCATGTCCCCAAATTTCCTCCCAGCTCACTGAGCTGGCTGCTTGGATTTTGAGGGGGCTGTTCAGGGAGCTTATCTTTAAATACCATTGGTCTAACAGTTCCAACATTTGTACAAAATACTAATGGAAGCTTGTAATCAGATTATAATGCTTTAATTTAATATGTATATATATATATTCTTAGACTTATTTAATCAAACTTAAACTGCAGCATACGTCACTGTCAGTAGGTTGAGGAAGCTGATTAGTCTGCAGCTTTTTCCTGGTGTCCAGCATATACTGCTGCCAGTATAATCAGGAAGATTACACAACGTATCTGGGCTTTGATGTCGGTATCAAAATGTGAATCATGAAATCCTGAAACGATCCCGAGATGTGAAGCCAAGGTTGAACATTAAATCATGAACTACGTTTGACTTTTTATGGTACAGATAATGACTTGGCTATAGTGAAAGCCCACATATGACTTTAGTTAAGGGCTGAGCTATGCTAGAGAAAAACTACTTTTTACGATATGTTGTCCAACCACAGAAGGCACAGTGTCATTAAGTCTATTCATTTAGGGAAAAGAATCATTGTGTTGGTTGAGTGAGCACAGTGACATTTGTACCTTTACCTTTACCTAACTGCCATATTAATAAGATTTGGGAAGTTCTGTAACTATGAAAAAGTTCCTTAAAAGAAGATCGAAATGAGAGTGAAAGGTAAACCTCAATATTATTTGACTCAGAATCACATGAATGTAAATTGTGTCACATGAAAGTCATGGTAACATCAAAGAGGGAGAACTTCAAAGAGAGAATTTCATCAGTTTGTGCGAGCACATTGCATCTGACTGAGAAACAAAGAAAACGCAGTGTTGCTGCAAGTTTTTGAAATCGTGACTAAGGTACGAACACGGTTTGTGAAGTCGACCTGCCGGTCTCAAAGAATAAAACAATCTTATGATGGGGGGCATCCATATTCTCACATGACAATAACAAAATAGAAGCTGCCGATATTTATTTGTCAATCTCCACACAAAAGGAGCACAGAATGTTTGCACTGTTGCTTGCTCTGAATCGAAAACATTCCTGCTGTGAGCACAACTAAAAATAAATCGTATTTGCTGACCCATTCTTTCATAAAGCCTGAATAACAGTAGTAATTTAGTCAATTTTGCAGCGTGCACATCACAGACATGTCTCAAAAGTGCGTTAAGAAATGTATGTAGTGTGTCACACTCCTTTAATTTTTTTTAGAAACCTCACTACTTCTGGGCTCATGACAGTGAGAATTCAATGTTTGTCACTGGGACTGAATTCAAACTCAGCAGACCAAAATAAACTAAGTATGTCAGGCAGACTGGATGTGAATGATCCCCTGTTGTACAGGCGGTCATTATCACCCTCAGCCCTGCAGGCACATCAGTCAGCTGGCACGGAGATCAAGTAATACCATCAGTTATGCACAAAGATGTGTCAGGCTGGCAGATGCATACCTCCATACACAAGCACCCTAGTTGGCTCAACATACAGGAGTGGACGGGAATTTCAATTACTCAGGCGGGCAAAGCGTCTACCTCTCTCACTTGCTCTGACTTATGGGCATGCAAATGCATACAGCACAGACCCCCCCCCACACACACAGCATAATAACAGAGTCTCTCTGCCGCTCTCTGCCGCTCTCTGTCCCTCATCTTTCAAAATGACAGAAAACAAATAGACAACACACACCGGACGGTTGTACTGCTGCTTGCTTCTTAATCGAGCCCATATGGACGCGAGGGCTTAGGGTTGGAATGGCTTGGCCAGCAGTGAGGCCTCACAGCTGTCCAGTGGCAGCCTCCAGCCCCCCTGCTGGTAGGTCAGCATCATAAGAAGGCCAAGTGGATGAAGGGGAGGATCTTTCCAACTCCTAGTTGAGCAATCTATAATGTCTGAGGCCTGACTCAGAGAACACAGCCAGGCAGACAGAGGGAGCAGAGAAAAATGAAGAGGCAGACAGGCAAATATGCAGAAAAACACTTACTCCCAGGACAAGAGGTGTGAGAAATGTAAGCTTTTATTTATGTCTGCGCACACACACACACACACACACACACACACACACACACCTTTTATAGGCTGTAACCTTTCTCAGATTATGGGCTATATCTTGTGAAACGTCTGCTGTACACTCAGATCACTTGAAAATATAGTATTATGACATTTTTAATATTACAAGTCCATAATTTCAAACTGCTAACATAAAATATATTTTTTAATGGATAGGCTACATGTTGCTGCTACAAATAACAGGACAAATATGAAAGTCCCAAATCCACATTTTCTGGATTCAATATTTTCTAATGGAATCATAACTCAGCCATGCAACTGTTCAGTAAGGTTTTTTTTAATAGTTGTTTTGTTAGAAGTACCATCACAATTACCTTTCCATTCAGATTCTACATTGTAAAGACCAGCATTTATAACATGTTACACATGCTTTCATTTTGTATGGACCATTATGTATAATTGGATACCTAATTGAATTAACAAACCAATTTCAGCCAAATTAGGTCCGACACCTAATTAAAAAAACATACAACCCTATATGATATCTTAGTACTGAGCATCTCAGTGCTTAAAAACAAAGAACAGACATGAAACAAGTAAATCTCCAAACAATACAGTGACTGCAAACCTTTTTTAGTAGCTGTATTTATTTTATCCTTGAACGGAAAATGGTTATGAGCAAAGAGAATATCAACACTGTTTATCAAGTCTCAGAGACGCACTCTTGCTGCCAAATTCACCTTTTCACTCGTATAACTGGAACTCTATTTCCCCCAGCGTGTGCACACACATCATCATTTTATATTTTCCGTTGTGACTAACAAAACTGGAGTCGCACGCATAACAATAACAATGAGTGGTTCTCAGTGGCTCCCTACCAGACTGTTCATAAGGTAAAGGAGGCACACGATGCAAAGAGCCAGCTGGGCTCTGATCCTTAGTGGAGCACTTTGAAGATTGTCAACCTTGTTTCCATGAATTAGTCATGGGGGTGTCATGTCTCTAACATCCAGAAATGTGTGCTGATGTTATCTCTGTATCACTGCAGTCAACTGTAGCAGCCTAGTTTACCTTTGCCATCTACTGACGTCAAAACACATCAGTGTAGGCTGGAATAACTACAGGGAGAATTTGGCTGGGATCAGTTTCTTATTTTTATTTTTTTATTTTCCTCTCGCTGCCTCCTGGGAAGCATCGTACTCTTCAGTCAGCTCTTGGATTTGAGAATGGCAGTTTGGACAGACTATATAGCTTCCCAGAGTATACTCATGGAGGAAATTAAGGATCACTTCATATTTCATAGCATGCTGTCAAAGTCCAAACACTACTGGCACGGTAAGCCTGCAAGAAGCCAGAGCCCTTTCTGGCATTTTACAGTTTCTTTACACTCAGGTAGAGGCATGGTTATTCTTTGAATCACACCCAACTGTGTTAGATTCTGTTCAACTATTCATTTAATTCTATGCGGTGCAGTTCAATGACTCATTACAATACAATAAAAGATAAGTCTAATGCAGTGTTATGACAGGAATTAATATGCACTCATTAATAGGGCACCAGTTCCTGTTCGGAGCAAATCTCGACAGTTTAATTAAACTGATCAGTCTTATATAAGAAGCTGTGAATCCAGATTCAATGTATTTCTACTTCCGAGGAACAACTAGGGTCCAAATAAAGAAAATGTATTAACAATTATCTCCTAACATGAGATAAAATGACTGATAATCAAATAATGATGCACCCCTGATGATGCAATAGTAGTTTCCGAGCCGCAGTTGGAATGCAGCATGATTTATGGTACGGCCTGTCAGGAGGCTTGTTATCTGAGGGAGAGAGAATGAAGAGGGTGAGGAAAACTAGTTTTTGTGCATGCGTGTGTGTTTGTGTGTGTGTGTGTGTGTGTGAGAGAGTGTGAGAGAAAAAGAGAGATAATGGTGTGAGAAAAGGTTCACACCTTAGTGATAATTATAATCCACCCATGTTGTTGCTCTGCGGGAAGTCACAGTTAAATATTTATCAGAGAAGAGCCCTTGTTGTTGTAACATTTCCTGTCTTTTCTGCGCTTGTTTACCCTCATTTGCCTCGTGTCCATTTGTATTTATCCACCAAATTAACAATGACTCTCTCTGACAACCTAGAAGCTGGTCTTTCTGGTATATCGGTAAGTTTTGTTATATGTTCTGTATCAGTGTAATGGTTTGCTGAGTAAAGAACTGTTTTGGGAAATCATACTGGTGTCCAACAATTTGCTTGAGGCCTATATTAAGCAAAAACAAAAACATTCTCTGGTGCCAGCTTCTTAAACCCTCTACCAGGTACACTAGTTATCCTTAGGGCATTTAAAACTGGAGAGCATAATTAAATTAAATAGAACAGAGACACATATTCACCTTTAAAATGTAATATAAAAAACCCTCTGCAGGTAAAATTCTACAACAATGCTGTAACATGATTTTGAATCAGGCACATAAGTGTTTTGTATAATGTATTTGCACCATATGCATATGGACCTGATAAATCTGATGCTACATCCATACTATTATGTTTTTATCTGAAAACACAAAAACTCTACTACTGATAAACCTGGTTGTCCGCACTACTCTGTTTTAACGTTTTAGAGCTTTTAACACACAGAAGTTTGGACACGATGCTGAACTTTGTCTGGACAGGCAGAAACAGAGATGTTTGGAAACAACGACTTTGACACTCACAACCTTGCTGATTGTTTCTTCGCTGATTTGTCAGGCTTCTGTTACGTGACTCCATTCCAGAAGAATATAACCAACACCAGCCTTGGCTACCAGTGTAGAACAGAACATGGATAATCAATTACATGCATTGCTCACACTGTTGTGCTTGCTAACAGCTGTTGTGCACTTAAATTCTGCACTTTGAAACGCTACAACTGCTTACATGCAGAGGAGATGTGCTATCAAGCAATTTGCTACGAGCCCTGTGTCCAGTGGGACATGCATACTTTTCTGTTTACACCGGCCCAGTGTATATCTTTGAAATTGGGTGAGTCATTGAGTGAGAAAGATACAGAAAGGTATATAAGTGAGAAGATAACATTCAAATTACCATCATCCATATTTAATTTGGCGAATCCAAGGTACATCCAATCTCCTGAACCACACACCCACACACCCACACCCACACACACAGTCAAATTCCCTCTGCGAGGTGAATCCATGTGCAGCTCTCAGCTGGCATGTCAGCGTGCATCATCACTACAGGAGGTCTAACATGTTGTTACCCCAATAGATATGTTTTAGAGAGGAAATGATGTAGCTGTGTTTGTAACTACTGTGTGATTAAGGCACTACCTTTTCAGGAATAAAAAATAATTAAACTAAATTTCTTTAATTTTCTTCAGGTCACATTCAAGCTATTTGGGCCGAACAGGTGTAGTGTTTGTTTGGATGTATTATTGTAATTGTGGGGACTGCACGTTGCTTAGAGGCGAAGATTGTGCACCCGTGAATTTCACAAATTAAATATGCATATTGACTTCAAGGTGCCGGTTTTTCAGTGTTGCTCTCTTACTTCTGACTGCCTCTTATGATTTGTTTTCATTGGATGGAGAATGAACACAGCTTAACCACAAATATAACTCCCAATCAGCCACTGTTCGGAAGAAAAGCCCAGCGTGCGCTGATCCTCCAGCTACCTACCATGGCAACAGATAGCTCTGACAGGATCGACCGTCTTCCCTTTGTCTGATTTCCAATATGAAAATGCAACAGGTACGTGTGGGCGTTCGTATCAGACTAATGCATCAGACTGTCGGATTATTTCTTCCGAAGAATGTACAAGTTTGCTGCAGTGTTAATATGCCGGAAAAATGATAAACCCACTCTCCCTCTCTCACACATTCATTCACACACACTCTTGCTCGCACGAACAGCAGTGAAGCAGCCATCCAAATTATTCCAATCAAGAAGAACAGCACAACAGACTTCCTCCACGAACAAATCAACATGATCACTCTCTTGTCCTTGCTTTCTCTCAATGTGTGTGTGTGTGTGTGTGTGTGTGTGTGTGTGTGTGTGTGTCACGTTCAAATATTGCAAAACAGCAGCAATCAATCTTTCACTCAGGAAACAAATGGTCTAAACTTGCAATAATTGCAAATGTTTACGAATCACAAAACAAGATGCACTAAACCCCCCACAGAAAAATCGGATACTTTTGCTTTAATAATATCCCTGTGCAATTACCATGCAAAAGCACAGGAGCCGGGCTTCTTTAGAAAGGTAACACCTAAGCTCCCGTTGGAATTGCCACCTCTGCTGTGACATTTTGTCCCCACTGCTGCAATGAAATAATGAGTAACGATATCTCACTGAGTGTGAAGCATTTGAGTCAATGTCTGATACAAGAGGCTTCCCCTCAGAGCTCTAATGCAAGTGATGACGCAGCGCTGCGTTGGTAAATGGCATTCAGCTGACTGCTCGCATGTTTGATCGACAGGCGGCCCCAATGACAAGCTGTCTGTTTGATTGACTGCTTGGCTGACTGTCCAACTGGAAAGCGAGCAGACTCGCATCCGACCGACAGATCAACTGACTGATATGCTGACTTGACTGACCAGCTAACCGGTAGAAGACACCGAGCTGATTGGCAGGTGTCACTTGAGTCGGTGGGTGGCCGTAGTGGGAGGTTGTGGAAGGAGGATGGTGATGTGTGGGTATGTATGGCTAATGCATGAGCTGCTGGCGCTGCTGAAGACAGCAGGGAAGAAAGGGCGGAGGGAAGAGGAGGAGGAGGAGTTGGAGAACTTGAGTCAGAGAAAGAGAGAACACCAGCATATGTTTTCCTGTGAAGCAAAAACACCTCCTGAATTTGTGTGTGTTTGTCTTGGACATCCTGGGAAGGCAGACAGCTATAATAACCTGTGGCTGTCAGCATGACTCTGCAGTCGTGGGGCAATGCCAGTAGGTATAAGTATACTGTGTGTGCTATGTGTATTTACTGCATATTTTTTACTTAGACCTGTAGGCATGCATGCATGTCTGAGTGAGCGTTTCTGTGAACCAACTTTGTAGCTCTTGAACAGTGCACACCTCCCCGAGCAGCTCCTTCTGAGCAGACCCAGCTGTATTGTAAGCCAGATACTGGGGTATTTGTAACACAGGCAAACTGGCTCCAGCCGGCCCAAACTGGCATTTTGACGGACATTGCAAACAATAAAATTGCACCAGCTTGGCATGTGCAAAAATAGCATCTTCTCTCTGTCAGTGATACCTGTGGCAGCTTGTGCCCAGCCAGCTAAATCTCTGCAAGCTCACCTCAGGTGCATTGGGAATACTGGCAGCGGTGGGCCGAAGGTGTCAACTAAATTGGAGAAAGAGTACATGTCAAACTGATTTTAACCGAGTGTTGGCATGCATGGAGACATTGAGGGGGATTTGGGTCAAGTTGGCATATTTGCAACCTTAAAATCATTGGGGTTTCCAACAGTTCACGGTGACAGGTCCACCATGACGGAGCTGACTGGCAGTGCGGATGATTTGAACACATGAAAAAAGGAGATGCAACCTGCATATGTTAACACTTTTAAGACAACAAGTACATCTATTTAAAAGACAGCTGGTTGTACTGTATTGATTGTTATAAAAAAATGTAAAATATATTAAAATACAATTACAAATAGTAATTTACTCTTTTTTTTTTACATATGCAGGGCTGGGCAATAACAATATCAATAATTATCACATGTATAATTTCATTCATAGCAGTATAACACATAACATTGATATATTTATAATCCATTGTGTACATTGAGTGAGGAGCCTTTAAACTCAACAGAAATAATTATGTGAATCGAGATAATTATCTACATCAAAATGTTTATCTTGATATAATGTGTGGCCATGTCGTCCAGCCTAACAGATATGTATCTACTGTGTCATGTCTGTGTATGAAGTTACATTGGTATGTCCACAGTTTTAAGATGTGGATCATGCTAAAGCTGTGTAACTTAAGGTGTATTCATAGTACACTGCTTGGTACTGTATTACTAAACCACGCCAGCTTATGCTAATGTTGCTAGTAGTACATTGCTACTTTTCAGAGACTCAAACATTACTTTTGTGACAAATCCGGCAGCTGCATGCTGATATTTGCCCTTTTTCATATGAGGGTAATTTGGTGTCCTACACCTCTGTGGATTCAGAAACTGTATTTCCTTTTTTTCCCATTTCATATTGTGTTCAAATGCACATTGCCTGGTCTCTGTGGACGCAGATTCATTCTAACATTTGGTGCAGAACTGCTCTGCACTTCAGGCATCCACACAGAGCTGTCCCAACACCTCATATACATGATAATTGCAAGGTGCACGCAAAAGCTGTTTAAGTCATTAGGGGGCTGGAATTAGTGTCAGTTAGCCAGCGTTAGCTCACACTAAACACCGACACTACACGGTGGACGTAATATCAGTGTTTTCTGATTTACTCTGGCATGGAAACTGTCTGTCCTTACATGAATTAAAAGTATGATACACCAATGTATCATTGCATACATGTATGTAAGTGGAAAAACACGAAACGTTGGATTCCAATTTGATGGATGTAAATACCAGTCCCTGCCAGGCCGCCCCATCTTTTTCTGTATCCACAAATAGCCAATACACAAGAGCAAAGAGGAATGAAGTGGTTTTGAGATTCTTTGTAACAGCACAGAAAATACAGCACAGAGACGGAGTTTACATTTGTTATACATCCATTTAACTTCAACCAGCAATATTGGCTGCAATTTGTTGCCATTCTGTTTCATTGTGAAAACTTAATGAAAACCATCCATCTCCTTGGAAGCATTTCCCTGATCGCGGTTACAGACTATAGATCCCCATGGCAGCTAATTTCAGAGGTTCCCATCAGAAAAGGGGATAACATTCAACATGCAGGCATGAACTAGACGTGAGGATATTTTATCGAAGAGAAATATGATTTAAAATGACAGAGGAGCATGGGGAAGACAGTTCAGTGAAAGCTCATGTGTGTTTATAAAGTTAATGTCGTTGAGGCAATCAAGAGTTTTCTCCTTACATCCTTTAGGCTGCCTCCATATGGTGCTGGAGTGACTTTCACAATTCATACTTCACACATCTTACTTCATCTTCCTGTAATGGCTCTCCGGGAGCAAAGCAGTGCTGATGATAATCTTGCCAGATGGCATAAGTGGTGAAACAGTGGAGGCAGCTTTTTCCCTTCATTTAAATATCACTTTCTCAACAGGGAATGCAGCTTTGGACGGGGGACTCTGGGCGGAAATGTGCATGGTGATTGACAACCTCGATGTGAGCCATTTCTTTCTGTTGCATCTTGTGTATTTGCTGCTTTTGAATTCAAGCACATAGCAAACAGCTTGGATTTACTCTGTTTTCAGTCTTGTGTCATTTAGTTAGATAATGAGCCAATGGAATTGCTCATTCAGCATCTAAACCTTTTTGTTTGCAACCTGACTTATTCACACCACGGACCGATGCAGTGGGTTGAAATATGATGCAGCAATCAGTGTTTTAATCATTGCTCACAGTATTTTCCATCCTTCAGCCTTTCACACTAAACGTCTAATGTCTTTCTAGAATAACACAGGGTTTAAAGCAGGCCTGCCCGGCAGCGAGCTACATAAAGTGAACATGTTGTGTCTCAGGAATAAAAACCACGGATGAGCAAATTATTCATGAGGACATGTCTTCATAAATGATCCCATCACATTTACATTAATACAAATCGCTAGTGGCAGAGAGAGAGAGAGAGAGAGAGAGATGTTCACCGCAGAGTTCACTATCGGACCAAAGGACACTGGCGAGGAAGAAATTAATGAAATATACATGCACTAGACTTAATGAAGAGCATTTTGCCAGTGGAAAAGAAAATTCATAAGCCAATTGCTTGAATTTTGTTTTTTAATGTTGCACTTGTCACCATGACAAAAGTGTTGAATCTATTCTTCATGAATTGTGTGGGCTACGGGGATTTATCAAGTTTGTATAAATAGCTATTCATGAAAAGATATCATGAGGTCAGGCACTCGGGCACTGCATTATTCCTGCACATGAAAGGCGATAACTTGGTTTGTTGCCATAGAAACGTGGCATGCCATGGCAACTCATATTTCTTGGAAATGGCAGCTAGGTATCCACTTTGCCACTGTCTCTGACAATGGAGCTTTTAAGGACACTCTATTATGCCCCAGCACAAAGAAGATAGATTAAATTCTGCTTTAACTCATCTGAATTGCGACGAGGAAAGTTTCTCTACAAAACCAAGGCAAGGAGTAAGAAAATTCATCAGGATTCACAAATCATTGACGCATTCGCTGTGTCTCTCCCTGGAGGAATAGAAAACTCTAAATGCAGAAGTGGACCAAAAAAAACGCCGCTTCTTCCCTCTCTGTACTCTCCCTAACCCAACAGCTCTCCTTTACCCCCCCCCACCACCACCTTCCTAATAGAAATCAGTCACTAAGCTTACCAGGGACAACCTCATTAGAAGAGCAGAGCAGACTTCCATCTGTCTCCCAGTATAATAGTTTAATGAGCTCTTACTTGTGTGCTCCACCAATCGCAACACATTGCTGTATCATTTATTCAGAGCAGCACGTCCGCAGGAGACCCAGCTACTTACAGTACATAGTCCTGTGTAGAAAAGATGTGTGATGTGGAACACAGACGTGTATTTGTGTTCAATATGGCAGGTTAGCTTCAGCATATGGCGCATTAGTGAATCTGACGGAAGACGTATTGGAGAACGAGCTTGGCAGCTTTCATCAAGGACAGTCTCTTATCGTTTTGGAGTGTGGTCCTGCCAGCCACTATGTGTAAATTGGATTTGTTGACCAGGGATCAGATTACTCTCATTTTGGCAGTGGTACAGTACATTTGCTTGTCTGGTTTACAACTTATTTCAAGGCCTCATTCCTGGCGCTATCTCAGCTCTGGAGGCCATGAGTCAGACGTGCTCAACCTTTTAGCCACACAGACATGGATGCAAAGATAGTCCGCTCTCACAGATGAAGAATGAGGATGAAGGAGGACAAACGCTGAAAATTATTCTTTGCAGCATTGCATCAAGGGCATGTATTTGTGTGACTGCTACACGTTTGTCAAGATACAAGTAGACTGAAGGTAGAACTTTGACTATTCCCTGAGTCTTAACAACATGAACATAAATGAAGATGCAGGAACACGCACCACCATGTCATCCTGTGTTTCAGCAGACCTTATTTAAACTAGAAGAAGTTTTTCGGGAAAGTCATCTTACCTCCTCCGGGACCCAGTTATGGGAGGCTGCTGCAGTTGTGATAGGCACTTAAAACTTTTGTCTTCAGAGGACAGGACAATAATTATGATTGGTTCACACCATATTTTAGACCTCAGCACAGAGCAACATTAGCATTTATTTGCTGTCATCCAAGACAGACAAAGAATACCAATGGAATAGCAAAGGTTGTCATGTTAGCATTTAAGGTGTGTTGATTCTGTCACATCTCACAGAAGCTGATCCATTGAATGACACGTAAGAAACATTTCACGTGATGGTCCAACACTATACTTAGCTGCATTGTGTAATTGACTCAACACGATGAAACAGGTAGTCTTACACTTGCTCGTATAGTAAGTCATAGCTGACCTAAGTATATGTTTGTCAATATAGGAACAGTTTTCGTTATGACGATCGTGCGATCGTCATAACGACAACACTCACAGTTTTGTGCTCAGGACACACAACATAGCCGGTTTTGATGCTAACCTGCCATGCTATCAGTACAATGCTAATTAAGTAAACAGACATGGTTTGATTGGCTAGCGCCTACGCTTGAGTGTTTGCTTGTCTTGCTACATAAAAAAGTTGACCTCTGCTCAGCTTTTGCCAATGCAAGCAACGCAACACAATGGAACCACAATATAGTTTGGCAATGCATGGCATCACACCCTTCAAAGTGAATGAGCAGTATTTTGAGTCCAGTAATAGGTATACTCCGCTAGTGAAACAAATATCACTGCACTTCTGCTTTGCTCTTCACCTGATCCTGGGGAAAATGGCTTTATTTTTAGTTTCTAAATGTTCACTATTTTCACCAGAAAGTCACAAACATGGTCTTGTCTGTGGCTTCTTCAAAGCTTTTCTGTTGAGGTGCCTGCTCCTGCTGGAAATTGGGTCAGTGAGAACAGAGAGACTGAATCAAAAAGTTGTGAGCTGTAGAAACAATGAGCCGAAAGACAATACAAAAGTACGTGAAATCAAAGTCTCCACGAGAGACACTGCTCAGATTGCAAGTCCTCTTGATTCAATGCAATAAAAAACATTATTGATTAGTTCAGCTTTAAAGACCTTTAAAGACTTAGATTATTGATCGGAGATGTTTCAATTGTTTTCAAAAGGTCAGTGATGGATGCTCCACTCTTCTCTGTGCATTCTAACAAAAATGTAAAGAGACTCACAAAGGCCATTTTACACCCACGTTCCCATCATCCCCAATCCCCCCCCCCCCCCGTACCTATAATACCTACCTATGCTGTTCCTGACCAAATCAAAACCAAACCCGTCAGGAAGGCAGTCAAGCACTAAACCCAAGGAATAAAGCCACAAATTCAAGTTCATTTAAAAATCAATCAGGTCGTAACCTCAGCAACCTCATCATGCTCATGACACCTCTCTCCATCTCCCTGTTGGTCTCTCCCTTGCTCCGGCACGTCGCTGCCTCGCCCCAAATGATGGGAGCCACTGAGCCATGCAAGCATTAAAGTGAAATAGGGAGGTGAGAACTGCATGAAATAAGTAGTCGTATGGAAATTTCTCAGGTGTTTATGTTTCAGCGAGCAAAGGAGGTGGTGCTGAGACATGAGGCACTGGCGTTCATTGCATCGCGGCTGTGGAAATGGCATGAAATACACTATTTCACAGGCCGTTGGGTGGATTTGGGCCAAAACGGCACAGACCGACTCTTTACTCGCTCTCATTAAACACTCCACTTTGCGATGGAGCTTAAGGTGATGCACCCGAGCTTAATATCACAATATGGAACGGGTGCATCCATCAGGAGGGTGCAGTGGTTCCACCGTATGTTTGCCGTTAATAAAATTCATTGTCTGCATGAACATGCATGTGTGTGTGTGTGTGTGCTGTGGTTAATACAAGTATGAGAATATGTTTTCATGTGATAGCGTAGGTGTGCTATCACATTTTATTTTGCTGACTTTGTGGTACATTTCACGAGCAAAATCGTCTTCCACAGGTTAAATCTGCCCCCGGGGAAAGTGGTACCAGAGGTTTGTTATCAGTGTTGCACAGTGCTCTATGATTCATACATTGCAACATATGTGTTGTGTGTTGCTGGTAAATACATTTAAATGCACGTTAATATGCGCGAGCCTCACTCTGACAGGGCGCTGCTGCATCAGTCATAACATTGATTATATAAAGAGGAAACAATCAACACTGAAAATGACACATAATGAGTGTGAATAAAATTCAAATGATTTTGGCACGCAGCAGTAATCTGCAAAATCCCAAATTTAAATAAGCTGTGAAATCTGAAGCAAAATTAGAATTTAGAGCCACTTCAGTTTAATTTCATGAGTACACACAAAACAATGATGTGGATGAAAGATGTTCTCTATAGTCTGTGTCAGTGGAACAATTTCTGGTGAAATGATTTGTTCTTTCTGCTGTATCGTTTATATGATTGACAACCAATTCTACGTCTGTGAAACTACCATCCCACACAATTGTCTTCTTACAACAATTCACTTTCTAACTTAGTCTGGAAATTGCGTGAGTGCTTTAACATTCCACCTGACTTCATGGTTTGGACACCTGTGTTTACAACCTGAATAGCAGGATTCGGAATAAACTGCTGCTAGAATATTTGGCATTGGCAGCAGAATCACTTGGAAGCTCAAGATAAAGCTAAGTGAGCTGCATACCGACAGGACAGGAGATAAAGCCTAAAGCAACCTGACGAACTGTTCTAGTCTTTTATTTTTCTCAGTCGGGATGCTGAACTCAGACTGGGAGATGCAGCGAGGCGCCTCTGGCAAACAAGAAATAATTGGAGATGTGTTATAGTGCAAATGCAATCAGCATTTAATCTGAATAACTAAGCAACAATTCTTACTGTGCAGCATTTTGTGTTATGGAATATTTTAATGTTGCATGTTCACTTTTGCTCTGTAGTGTAGTTGAAGATGTTATT
Organism: Hippoglossus hippoglossus; assembly: GCF_009819705.1. Classification (NCBI taxonomy): domain Eukaryota; kingdom Metazoa; phylum Chordata; class Actinopteri; order Pleuronectiformes; family Pleuronectidae; genus Hippoglossus; species Hippoglossus hippoglossus. The sequence continues at coordinate 24,449,980 of NC_047163.1, read as the reverse complement.
ATGTACGCCAAGGAGGTTGTGTTTTCATCTGCTGGACGAATTCCCACTCAACTAAATAAAAGGGTGCGATATAGGTCGGGAAAGAACCCATTCACTGTTGGTGTGGATCTGGATCAGGGGGCAGATCAGATCATTTTCAATGGATGTATATAGAGCATAACATGCATTATCTGAAAGCACTTCACATATTAAGGTTGAGACCTTAAAATAACAGAGAAACCCAACGATGAGCAAACACTGTGGAGAGAAAAAAACTCCCTCATTAGCTGGAAGAAACCTCCAGCAGAACTTTCTTTAAAATAGCTTGGGCATTTTTTTGAATTATGCACTCTACTGGGTGCTATTCTTGTTTTATTTCTACATTAGATGCTGCTGTGCTCCATTACGATTACATGATTTTCACTCAGGTAGACGATAAAGGTTTATTCTGTTCTAATAAAAATTGAATACAAAAATACTGAACAATAAACACATAGATTCAACCCAGCCATTAATACAAACACAGATATTTGTTCCCATGTTTCAAAAACAAAGATTAGTATCCTGTGTAACTTAACGATTAAGAGTTATTCAACAGACACATTTATACGTAGATTTCCTCAACACATGAAGGATGGAAACATTACTGATCACAAACAAGGCGGGTACTTCTCCATCTTGGACAATTCTGAATGCTTCATCATATGCCCCCTGAAGCGTTTTCCTTTTTTGCTTGATGATAGCTGCACCACAAGTGGGCTGATGTAGGAGTAGCTGTCAGGTTTATGAAGGGGAAATATCAGATTTTGAAGTGAGGACTGTGGAATGAAACCGTCTTGTCATGGCTCCAGTGTTAATGAAAAACGCCCTGTCAGTGTGGAGCAGCCTCTCGCTCTGTGGGGAACTGACATCATGGTTAAAGCATGGCTATATTTATTAGGACCTGTATAGCAGCCTATTGGGCCAGTCGGGCCCCATTCAGAGCCTGACAGTCAGCATCAATTCCTGAGTCTGAGAAGTGGAAACATTTCATATCAGGCGCACAGAGGAGAAATGAAGTGTGGAAGTGCACTGTTGCCTCTCTTCTTTGGTAAAATTTGAATTTTGCTTTGAATGAAATCAGGGACCGAGTGAAGTGAATTTATTGGTTTGCAAATTACTTTCTGCGCTTGTGTTTGCGAGCAGCACACACACACACACACACACACACACACACACACACACACACACACACACACACACACACACACACACACACACACACACACAGACTCTAATAAGACAACAACACATCAATACAAAACAATCCAATTTAAATGTTTATAGCCCCATGAGGAAAAGTCAGTTCCCACAGACAGTTGAAAATACAAATCACCACATCATCATGTAAAATATGAACGATGAAAAATATTTAAAAAGGCATAATAAAAGCATAACACACACTCACACACAGCCACACATTGTAATCCTCCCTCCATCCAGCCCTTACAAATGCCGCTCAAGATTTCCTCTGCTTTCCTCTATTAACTTTCATAATATACAGTATATTGGGCATTCCTCACTTTGTCAGTGTACTTGTCACTTGCGGCGAGACAGATACACATCTGTCAGACCACATCGGGGAGATCGGCCCGAGAGCCCTTGACACTTTCAATTCAGAGTGAAGTATATAGCAGAGCCTGGCCGAATGGCTTCTGTGCCGTCAATGATCAAGGTGCACATGATTCATACTCTCACATACAACCAAGGGGATTAAAACAGTCCAGCAAGGGCAAACACATCATGTGAGTCAATTTAAAACCAAAGGCACCCAACGAATATGACTTTGCTCATATACCAGATTCAGGTGACTGACTATGTGTACATGTACACTAACACTTCCAAATAAACCTGATTCAAACAATAGTCTGAATAAGACGCTGCCATGTAAACAGCATTATCTGATTACCTTAAACTGAATACTCTAAATAATCAATAATCCAATTAAGACCTGGAGTATTCCAACCTTGGTCGCATTAGAGCTGCTGCACACTAGAGGATAATCGGGCAGATTTTGGACACAATTCTTTCCTTCCGACAATTATGGGAGCGTTCGCTATTGAAGGCCAGTCGGTGCCGATTAGCATTCCTCTAGCCCTTGTACAGCTGCGACTAAAAACAACAGTACATTTCCAAAGCACCTCCAGCTTGTTTTGGCTGCGAAACAGAAGTCACGACCCCCTACTCCATTTTAATTTTTCCTTTAGATGTCATGTTTGATCATGGAATTTTCCACACTCCAGTTCAGAAGGTGGCGGTAATTTACCTGAAAGTTGTTTGCCAACCACCATAGAACAAAACAGAAGAAAAATAATTTCGCAAGTTTCTGAGAGATTCCATGTCTCTGGAATTACCACAGTGAAAATTGTTTCCGGCAGCAAACGGCAAGTGTGTTGTCTTACTGGCCAAATAGTCTAGTGTGTGTGTTCTGACGGTTAAATTAAATCTGTCATCATGTCTGTGGTCTACAATGTTTGTGCAACGTGCATGTAGACATGTATACATCTTAACTCTATTATATAATGTCCTATTGGAGTTTTCGCAGCATTTTGTTACATGGGGGTAAACGAGATGGGAAAATAAAAGGGCGTTGTAGCTTTTGCAAAATTTGAAAGAAATCATCCATTTCTACAGCACAAGAAACTATTTCAGGTTAGGGTTTTAAAATTGGCAGAATAAGAGGATGGATGTAATGAGGTAATGGATGTAGTCATAATTGGGCTATGCTCTGTAACATGTAGATGGGAATATGAATGGAATGCTATTTTCTTAGCAACTCATGTAAACATCATGTCTTACTCAGAATAAGCTTGGAATATTGGTGCCTATGTGAACATAGTCAGTGTCTTATCAGGAACATGGTCAAATTAGTACTTAAAATGAGCGAAACCAACCTCATCTTATTCATATCCTGGTTCTACGAATATAAAAAATGGTAATAACATTTAGAAGAATCCATCATTGTCTCTGCCCTGATAATGGTTGATGCAAGAACCCAGTGCAGGACACGTCCTTATATTGCGGAGGGGAAGAAATGTTTTATCCCTTTGCAATGCTTACAACTTGTGTGCAACCTTATTAGAGGTCATTTTCATGTGTAAAGGTGCCGACACAACGATGTATGAACAGATTCTTTCACTTGTGACTGTGTTGAAGAGAATTTTACTTTAGATTCAACCATGGTCAGGTACACTCTTCAGGCATTCCTCCGCCTCCTCCTTCTGATTTGCAGTAGTCCCTACCTATTTACTCCAGAGCTCCTGAGAGACTGTGATAAAAAAAAACATCTTACCAAGCCCTCAATTGCCTCTAGGGCCTAAAAGCCTGTTTTCTGTGGAGGTATCAAGTCAGTCAGTGTGTGTTTATGTGTGCGAGCCAAGGGGTGACTATGTGTTTACCAGAGTCTCTTAAGTGCGCACGTATACTTAAGGCCAAAGCCAAGGAGTGGTGATGAACGAACAACAGAGGAGCCCAGCTAAGCCCCGGTCCTCTGTGATTCCATCTGTGTGATAACTCCTTCACCATTTCCTCCTCTTTGCCTCCCATCTTCTCCACCTCATCCATAATACATGGGGCGTGCTCTTGCTTGTCAGTTGCAACCAAAGGGACGCAGATGTAAAATTCACAGCTGGTGATTCGGAGGGAATAGGTGCGCGACGGTCCCTTCTCATGATGTGAATATCATTTCCCCTCCATTAGTAGGGTGCCCTGCATTGCAATGTCCGTCTGCAAGCACAAGCACAACAGCACTGGAGCGAGCGAATAGCAGAGCGGGGGTCAGGTCAGTTTATGATGGCTTGTCTGTTTCTTTGTTGAGGCTGGCTTGACTTGAATGTGTGCATGGGTCAAAATGCATTTTCTTACACTTAAGAGCAAGTTTACTGGTGTACCAGGCAGAATGAACAACTTCATGATTGTGCAACACGCAGATGTACTGAATGTCGAAGGCATTATAACTTTTTCAGAATTGTGGAAGGCCGTTCTGGTGTCCCATGTGAGGGGGCCAGGAAAGAGAAGGATTATGTTGCATATGAATTTCATCGTCATCCATAATGAGTGTGGAGAAATGCATGTTCCGGTATATCGCTGTTTGACAAACATCCATGCGGACACAATGGGTCCGAACAGTGCAGCAGGCATGTGAGCTGCATCTAGAGCAGTAAGAGGGTTAAGTATCTTGCTAAAGGCGACTCCGGAATAGCTGCACACTGACAGCAACCCTCTGGCTGCAGAGCACCTTACCTACCCAGGAGGCTGTTCAGCAGTGCCGCTCCGGCTTCAACATTGGAACTACTTATTTTTGTTGGATCTAAATTACTGCAGAGAATAAGATCTTTTTTTTCTCACTTTGTGTATTGAAAAGACACCTTTTTTACTCCTGTATTCAACCATCTTATCAAATAATTTCTTCAGTACGTAGAAATCACTTCCCGTTATCCTGGACACCATTGAACCCAGATTACTTTGCAACCAGGTAACACTTATCTGCAAGAGCTATGAAGGCAAAGCTTCAAATCTAATTTGAAAAAAATGCTATCTGTTGACGATTAAAGGACCGTGTCAAAACTTTCAGGATAATACATATTTTTTCTCCACACTTTGCAAAGTCCTCTATCCATCCTGCCACATATCAAGACGGAGGAGCACAAAAACACGGCACCATTAATGTCAAAAATAATTGCCCGCACTAACTTTCATGTAGCCTCATCAGTCAACTACTGGGAAATAATTAATTCCATCTGTCCGCTATCGAAAGTGGTTTACATATTTGATATGCTGGCTCCAGGAGTGAAGCTGAGGCCCAGGAGAGAGTCAGGCTCGACAAGCCCCAGCTCCACATGGCTGCATTTAATTAGGAGGGATGCTGGAGAGGATGTGGGGGTGATGCTTATGTTAACTGATTTCCCTCTTTAATCAGTGCTAATCTCCAGTAATTTTCACAGCACAATGCCGGCTCATTCATGAAGTCAAATTAATAGGTGAGGAATATAGTGCTGGCTGGCCTCGGCCTGGCACCCTGCGAAAGCCGGAGCTCTATCTCTTCCTGTCTCTCTTTTCTGAATTATTTTCTCTGCACCTCTCGGGGGTTGGAAAGTTCTGTGTAAGAGACGGTAAAGATTAAAAAAAGAGAGCTTGAATGTGCAGGCCAGAGACACATAATGACATTGTGTGCATCAAAGTGAAAAAGAGGTTATTTATTGCTGTCACCGCTCTTGGATATTGCATTGTGGGAGTAAATTATAGGTGGAGTCCTGTCTTGTCTGTGTCCTGGAGAGAAGCCCGTGGCACCCTCGCATGACGTGGCAATGATCTTTTGAAAGGCATCCCGAAAAAACAGATGGAGTGAGGAAGAAAGTATTTTGTAAATATGTGATTTGTACAGAATGAATGTGGCGACTATCGTTAAGGCAGGCGGCGACTTGATTGTAATAATCTGCCTTTCCTTTGTGTCCTAGAATTAATTTGAACTGGAAAGGGCAGGGTTACAGAGTGAGGCGGAGATAGAAATCAGTCCGACTAACTGCAGGCTCCAGCACCTGGAGGCCACGAAGCTCACAGAAGGAGATAATGTGAGCCAGACATGGAGGAGCATACACAAACAAAGGCATTTGCTGTGGTGTAGTTGGGCAAGTATAAATATAAAAAAAAAATATATGAAAATAGGTAACAAAGATTCAATATAAAAAGATACTATAAGCACCAGTGGAGGGATTGTGCAATATGGTGTAAGTAAACACTCGAGACTGGGTGGTGCAAAGTACAGTTAGTCCGTTATTTGCCACGGGGAAGTGAAAGTGTCCCAGTCACAGGCAGGGACATCAGTGCAGTCCAGTGATTGGGTCCCAGGCCTTGTTGATGACGCTCTCAACCAGATTTGCTGAATTGAATGTTTAGGAGGGAGTGACGGATGGCAGTGGAAAGTGTGGGGTAATGTGTGTGAAAAGAGAGATACAGAGAAAAGTATGTAACCATCTGCAGGATTATTACATGTGCTCTGCCAGGTTTAACAAAGCAGATGGCTGAGACAGTTTGCACATGTGTTCAATTGCATGCCTCCGTGTGTGTAGAGTCAAATTCTCTCTTCAAGCCCTTTTCCCTGGCCTACGTCATTTCTCTTTGCTCTCTAGCATGAGCCAGTGTAACAAGCAAAACGCTCTCTACAGTCTTAATGACATTGCCTTGTACTTTTAGGTGCTGATGTAAAATATCCATGCAAATGTTCCATTCATCTGTGGTTCTACTTCTGCTGCTGGGAGAAAATAATGAATAGCTTCTCCTTTAAAAAGCCTCAAAATGAGTTTTGCTATTGCCAAGTGGATCCCACAACAGCTGCTGTCATTTCTGCCGCCAATTATTTATAATATCGCTTTCAGCCTTTACTTGATTTTGTATTAAATCCTTCACATTTCTTTGTAACCGACAACACACAACACACAAATGTTCCCCCTATTGAATTATGAGTCTTGCGTGGTCACTGTGGTTTAAGTGTACAAAAGAAACTGGAAGGTTGGTCAACTACGCAGGTTTCCAGATTCTTAGCAGGTGCACATAACTCATTCCAGTATAATGGACCTAAAAATACTGAATATGTCATTAAACTCTAAATACGTTTCAAATAACAAAGTGTTCCGTGGTCCCACCCTCCTGTTCTTCCCTCCCCCTTCACTATGCTCTGCTCTCCACGCAGGCGGATCAGATTACTGCGGCCCTGCCCCGGTATTTAAGGGAGGGTGCAGCAGCAGCATGATTAATCATGTAGTTTCTGTTATTTAGTAACACAATGTTTTTTATGTATTATTCTTTTGGCTTGTGATTGTTGATATTACATGTAACTCTATGTCTCAACCACCAATGGGCAGATCCATCAGGACTTGTGGTATTGATTTTTGATCTGTGAAACCCCAGAGGATGAATCCTACTGTCTCTGTGAACTCTTGACCTTTACTTGAAGTCCAATGTCAGGCTGCAATGACAAATATCATGATCTACTCTAATAGACGGAGCTCCCTGGCAGCTGCTTCTCTTGAAGGGAGAACATTAGTGATTTAGTGCAGCACTTCTGTACAGGGAGGGGGGGCACCAGCTTAACTCTACATCTGGTAAAACTTCATGAGTGAACTGATCTTTACACACTTTTACTAATGACTTCTGGTCAGTGCCACTGCTGGTAAGAATCTAAAAATAAAATCATCAGTAATGTAAAAGTAGTTCAATCACTCATTATTGCGGCATGCGGGGATCAGTTGGCTTGGGACTTTAGTTCATTTTCATGCAAATCCATCACTGTAACAGCAAAGATGTTGGCTGACATATCCTAACAACTAACAGAAATGTGGCGAAAATATGGAAATGAGAGCTTCCTTGAACAAAAGGGCAACTTTCATAAAATGAAAAGTACATTTACTCGGTTTCAATCCCGTGTCCCACAATTGTTCATTAGTTTCATGTCATTTGCCGAATATATATATTTAAATAACAATATCATTTGTTACATCAAAATCCCAATGTTTGATAACTTGTTCCTGCACTGCATTTGCTAAGCTTGCGTCCAATGATAATGCGCTGCTGGCGTCAGCTTCTTAGCTCAAACGGGCACAGCCTCACTCTAAAAAACGATTTGATTTGGTCGCCCTCTTCATAAATTTCGTCAATGCCGACGATTCATCAGATAAATCCACAGGCTTAGTCAAAAGGGATGGTGAGTCCTCCACAACAGGAAGCAGGCTACCCTAATGGCATTTCATAGCTGCTAGCTACTGTCAAATCTGTCAGGGGGCGTAAAGCACATTCAGCGCTATTGGCTCCTGTAAACATCAAACACTATCCCCAACAAGTCCCTCTATGGCTTCATACTGGTGCTTGGAACACAAACAGTTTCACAGGGACTACGTAGCTCGTATATGTCACAGGTTGACTGTTTCCTTTTATACTAATTAAAAAAAAAAACATGCTGGGATATAAGAGAGGGTGAATGAGACTGTTTGCTTATGAGAAGCAACAGAGATTTACATTTTTTCATTTTTATTTACACCACAGACTCTCTCTGATCTCACACAGCACGCTATGTATGAATGAATAAGTATGTAATGCAATATCCACACGCTGGTAGTGCCAGTTTGTGTAAGCCTTTGAATGTGTGTGTGTGTGTGTGTGTGTGTGTGTGTGTGTGTGTGTGTGTGTGTGTGTGTGTGTTGACTGAAGGTCAGTTATGCTCCCCGATCCTCACAAATCCCCCTGGCACTTCTCACATTCTCCAGCCAAAACACCATTACACGCACACGCAGGCACTGCGAGACCGGCGCACATCCCTCCCCCCTGACTGCCAAGACTGCGTCTATGTTGAGGCTGACAACACAACAGGCCTTAATCCCTCTACCTGTGACTTTTTACAAACAGGATTAGTCCCAGTTTCCCCAGCAAATTCCCCCTGAAATACCGGTAAATCCAGGGTGTCTGGCTGATCTGCAGGCCGTGGCCTCACTCTCTGTTTCATGTCCCGAATACGCCGCTGCCCTTATCTAAATGAACAGCTCCACTCTGGATGTGAAGCGCCTCCGTAGCTCGCTTGCTCTTCAGCCTGCTGCCGTCTGAACGGGAGAGCAGGGCTGAATGCAAGTGTGACCGAGGAGCACACACCAGTGAGCGTCCAGCATGGAGAAAAAAACATTCTAATCCTATTTGTTTCCACACACTCAGAGACCCAGACACGGACACACAGAAGAAAACATAAAAAAATTAAAATCTGCAGGTGAAACATGACATCTATAATGCAGCAATGGGTGCAAGCCACGGAATGACAAGCAGCAAACACCGGCTCGACTTTCTGAACATCAGTAATGTGGTTTCATGTGCGGGAGAGATGGATGAAGCGTCTGCGGACGCCAACGATGATTTACTTATCAAGCTGAACGAGTAATGCATCTAAATACTGGGAGGTATCGCAATTTATGAGCAGGATAGTGAGCATAGCCAGACATATAAATGAAACCAGGTAAGTTCCCAGGAGAGGAGCTCTGTGGGGCACTGTGGGAGAGACGGTGCCATACTTATGCCATACCCAGTACTGCTGGGCTGACAAAAATAGTCACTCGATCCCCTGACTTTTGGTTTTACCCATTTTACGACAAACAAAACTGTGTTTGGCATCACTTCATGAATAATGTGGCAAGAAAACTGCATTGCTCATTCACATTGTTGAGTTCACATTTTGTTGATTCACTTTTTCATCCACAAGCTAAAGCCTCCTTTCCATTATTTTTTTTTGTCTTGTCATCTCTCTCATCCCTCATCGTTATTCCCTCCCTCTCTCACGAACCCTCCCCCCTTTTATCTCTACCGGTTTTCATTTTGGAGCACAGCCTCTCGCAAAAACCTTTTTTGTAATTGTCACGGAACAAAAGAGAACTGGAAGGAATACACAGACGTCCCTCTTCCTGTGCCGCAGAAAGGTCACAAGCATTTCCTCCCATTAACAAGAAGTGACACTACTTCTAACTCAATCTGATAGGCAAGGGAAATTACAGCAGCGCAGAGGGAGAGAAGCAGCTTCTAATCTGTCTCACTTTCCCACAAGTTTTGTGCTCCGACCATTGGTTTCGAGAGATAAGCACTTTCACCACTTTTAAGAATCCCTTAGTCACATCGGGGAGTGAGTTGAAGGGACTCTTCGGATTCATGCGGCATGACACTTCAAGCTTGTAGCTGTCCACTGGGTTTATTAGCTCTTCTCCTTAGTGAGGGGAGATTTGAGAGAGAAGTGAAACTGAAGTGATAGTGGGTGACACAACAAGCCTCAAACCTTTCACTGGGCTGTTCTTAAAACTGCCCCCTTGACCTGAGGGAGACATCAGCGGTATGAAGTGGATATGTGCCCATGTATGTGTGTGCGTGCGGCTTTGACTGTGTGTCTTTGTATGTGCGCCCATAAGGTCTGACAGCAGGCAGCACTGATTACACTGCCTTCAAGAGCTAAAATTGCTCCATGATTCACGGGCTGTGACAGCAATCTCTATTTCCAACTCCGAGACTTGTTTTCAGCAGCATATGAATATTCAATGAGATCCAGGAGTTTGCTCTGAGTATGCAAATACAAGTGCACACTCAGTCCTTGGCTATATGTTCCTGCCGATGATGCCAACTTTGATTCACATTAGGCATAATCACCGCTAAATGGTCCTCGAGGGCATATTTTCATTGTGCGCAAAAAAAGGGCATTTCTACGATGAAGTAGTTCCCTTACCTGGAGTTCAGTCAGGTGGATGGCAGAGGCAGACACGTCCACAATGGAGCATAGAAGAAAAAAGACAGACACAAGATTTGTTAGCTTGCATGATAAAAATGTATGTGGGATGATTTTGAAAAACTTGATGTTTAAAAGTCTTTATCACTTTTGTAAAATGGCAAATAAATATGGTAACCCGTGACTTTATTCAGTTCGGCTTCCCATTCAGAACCTTACATTCTTTTCTGAACATCCACAAAACCTCAAGAAAAGGATGAGTCATTAATAGAAATTATTCTAGAAATTATTATATAGTAATATCTTTAATAAGAGAAGTTTTGTTCAGGAAAGTATTATTATTATTAATATTAACAACAGCAGCAGCATCATCAACAACATCACTACCTCTACTCTGACATCATAACCCTGCCAACACCATTATCAATATTACTACGGATTTTTTCAGCACTGTAATTATCATCAATCACAAAATCCCTGTAGTTTTCAAAAAAAGAAAGAAGAGAAAAAACCCACCTGGCAAAGTGTGGGACTTTTTACTAAGTGCATTATATACATCAAAGTTACATTCGAACATTTCAAGGTGCGTTTTTTTCTTTCATTTTCCAAAAAGAGTCAGGATGGTTATGTACAAATGTGACAGTGTGGGTTGGACTCTATTTCAGCGAGTACACAGACTGCCACAGTGGCATACTATAATAAACATTTCATAGTATCATACAAATATGCAGAGGTTAGAATCCCTTGCTTTCAGGCACTTCTTCCCCAAAGTACGTCTAGAGATGATGGAAATTATTTCACACCTTTTGCTGTAAAGCCGTTTCGAAGCTACGACCAAAACTCGGTTTGTGAGAAAGTTGAAGCAATTCCCATGACCTGAACTTTATGGGACATGCTACCTCATGATGAACAACCCGCCAGATGGAGACGGTTCCATTTCCTGTTCAGGTTGGAGCCCAAATCCCTGTCTACTCTATTCTTGCGACGGGTGTAACCTTTCAACTTCCTCCACATCTCATCACGGCTCCCTGTGGGACCTTAAGAAGGCATAGACTGCAGTTATAAATGGCGGCATCGCTTCTATGCTGCTGTCGGTAAATTCATGTTTCAGCGTGGAAAGATGTGACAGACCTCTGCTGTTCCAGGGACAGGTTTTGAGTTGTGGAGCAGGCCCTGCCTCTTCGCTACGGAGGTAAAATGGCAGACTATCGATTGGGAAGATAGAGGTCTTAAAAGCCCGAGCGGGGATCGTCCTTGGGAAAGGTCACACACCCTTCATTCAGCCATTATGGTCAACATCCACTGCACGACAAGTCTCCCACACACTCTTACACATGTACACAAGTGCAAACACAAAAACATACCCAGAGCACAAGGGCACACAACAGCTGCATTATGAGGAATCACTGGATAGCTACAACCCGAGGCTTTTTTCAATAATAACTATCTCTTTTGATAATAAAAAAACATAGAAAAGCAAAGTGGGATTCCGCATGACAACGTATAATTATTCAGTTCCCCTGAGTTATAAGTGTAATGGGAAAATGACTTGGGGTTCACAAGTATAAAATAACTCAGATCATAAAGAACCTGCAGGTGCAGTTGAGATATTAATTCATGAGGTGATACTAATATTAGTGGTGACAACTCAGCCAGCAGGGGTGAGAATAAACTGCAGCAATAAGGAAAAGTCTTAATAAAAGAATTGTTTTGGGTTAAGAATGCATTATTTTAATGCAATGGCTGCTGAATGCACATGAGTATGTAAATACGCTGACATGTCCTCACAGAAGTTTATGTGTTTTAATAAGACAAGTCTTGCCACAGGGCTCCACGCGAGTAATGAAGCACTTTAAAATCAGGTCATTGTACAATTAAACACACAGGCTGTACAACAACATAAGAGTAATGAACGCATTGTGATGGGAGAGGGCCGTACCTTGCTCATGTGACAACACGGGGTCTCGAGACCATGAGTGAGTTGTGAAAAGGTTATTTCCTCTGACATATTGAATAAGGAAGGTTAATGAGCAGACTGGAGAGTAGCTGTGCCACATAGCTGGCATTTAATTAACTGTGCATTTTTATTGAGAGGTTATGGACGTCTAGTACTTCCCTTACAACCAAAGGTCCCTGATTGTGATCCATGCAGGCGGATTTGATTGTGAGCTTTGAAGACAACACCTCTGACCTATGAACAAATGACATACTTCTGATGTGGTCATTACAGTCAGGCAGTTAGGACATGACTAATCAGATGTTAATGTGAATAAATCATTATTCTGGACTTGTTGAATAATAATACCACTTTTGCAGTATTTTTGTCCGGGTACTCCGGCTTCCTCCCCATGTCCAAAGACTTGCAGATTGGGGTTGGAGACTTTAAATTGACTGTAGGTGTGAATGTGAGCGTGAATGGTTCTTTGTCTCTGTATGTTGGCCCTGTGATACGCTGGCGACCTGTCCAGGAAGTACCCTGCCTCTTGCCCAAAGTCAGCTGGGATAGGCTCCACCTCCCACCGCGACCCTCAAGAGGAAACTTTGCAAACTATGTATTGCGTTGCCCTGAGGAATATACAGTATAATCCACTCATTGGTTTCCAGCACTGACACAACTGAATCCACCGTTTGCAAAGGAAAAAGCATCAACGTCCCCCTCAACTTTCAAATATTATAAAACTAATATCTACTTTTACAAAATGACTTGACCGAAGTTCTTGATTTCTTTCAGCATTGCCAATGACATGCATAGGTAAGGTTAGTCCCAGGGGGGAACAAATGTCATTCCATTTAAAATCACTTTATACGATCTGCTTCAACTGGTTATGTCTTCTCGCGAGCCACCCGCCTAACCTTCATCTCAGTATCATAGCGTTTCAATTTGGTCCCGGGGATTGAAAAGGCTTTTTCATCTGCAGGCAGTCTAAGATGCTCGTCTCACAGAGATACCACCTTTCTCTTTACCAAGTGAATCAAGGTCTGGGCAGAAATGAGTCCAGAATGAAACAATGTTGGAGCGAACCTGCTGCAGTTTGAGGTTTTTTTTTTTTGGGGGGGGCAATACTTTTAAGCTGTTGCACGCTGCCTGGATTTAAGGAATGTACTTTCTGCGATGGGTTGCCAACGGCTGGGTATGAAAATGATACATTTCAATCAGATGGGATTTTTTTATGGCAACACATTTCAAAATAAACCAGTTTTAGAATTGCTTTAGTTTGCATTCAGAGCCACACTGTACCCTGTCACCTAAATGGTACACCATCCCGCAGCAGTACCTGACCTATAGTATTTCATTTAAGTCAGGGTCTGTCCTATGTCTTTGTTTGTGCTTTTAAACAGCGTGTTTGATTTCTATCAGTGGATGTCCCTCCTGGGTGACAGCTGGCTGACAATAGGTGTTTGTATTCCGTCTACAGTATGTGCGCTTGATTCAGTCATTGATTGCTTGTGGTGTTTTGTTCAACGGTCCGAAGGGGATGACAAGGGTTCAAATTGCACATTTCATTCAACATGGAACAGTGATGCGGAGTGATCTGCAACCAACACCCTTACAACAGCACACAGACACACACACACAAACACACACTATCCCAATCAATCTGTCTGACAACCTCTACTGGGCATTGTTGAAAAGAAAAAAAACGGTGAAAAGATCAATATACCAGTGGCCACCCTGAAAGAGCTGTTGCACGACACCGTCATTTGCCGTTTCCACATGTGCACCACGGCTCTTTGTGACTGAGAGGAAGTGGAATGAGGAAATACAAAAGAGGATGTTGAAGGAAAAGAAAGGGGGAAAGGAGACCAAATTTCTAACTAGGAATTTGTGGGTCATTTACCAAATTTGCGAAACGCGGAATTGCATGTCTGTTGGGAATATGATATGACTCAAGGATAGAAATGAGCCGTCCTCCACACTGCACAGCTCGCAGGACTGAAAGAAAGTAACTGGGAGGCGTGAAGCTAGGAACGGCTGCATTTGGTCTACTGGCGGCCAAACGCCCACTTTAAGACGTTTTGTCTCAAGCCATGTCCCATTAACGTGTAAAGTGTATCGATGCCAGAACAGTGAGCACAGCAAGAATATTCAGTGACATGGAGAGGCACACTTCCAGTTGCACTCTCTTAGCAAATGAACATGCATGCACATTGCTCAAAATAGGATTTCAGTACATGTCCAATGCTGCTGCTTTTCCCCCTCGTGTGACTGATAAAACAAGTCTTCACCCATTTCTTCCTTCCTTAAGATTTACCCTTTGTATTGACTTTAGTAAAAATAACTCAACACTTGTCAGCGTCTCTGCTGGTGACGAACACCGGTAACATCCCATTTGCTGGTGCAACAAGCTCAGCGAGATGATTCAAGTGTTACATATGGTTTGGACTCACACAACTCAGAGTTGTGTTGATTGCCACAGCGTGTGCTGACCTTCTCACAGCAGGGCGGCAACAAGAAACAGCCAAATCTCTAGTACCACTTGAACATGACTTGAATCACTTGTGTGTTTGCTGCAAATAGAAACCCATCCAGTGGGAAAGAAAGAAGCAGTGCTCAAATGCTTCACTTGAACTGCTTGGTTTTGAAACGCCCCGTATGTTTGTAATGTCAGGATTGTCTTCACAACTGGAAAGCTGCCATTCACCACTTCACACTGAGCTCGTCCAGAGGTGCAAATGTTAAAACGTAAGCAGGGTTTGAACTTATCCCTCAAGCTGTTTTTGTTCATTTGTTTCATGACGTAATGGTTTTTGGGGGGGGTTTACAACACAAGGAAAATACTGAAGAGAAACTAGCTGATAATC